>NW_026892786.1:0-196792 GCF_033815535.1 Pezoporus flaviventris | reverse complement strand
AACCCTAACGCTAACCCTAACACGTAACCCTAACCCTAACACTTAACCCTAACCATAACCCTAACCCTAATCCTAACTCCTAACCTAACCCGTAACCCTAACCCTAACACTTAACCCTAAGCCTAACTCCTAACCCTAACCCTAACGCTAACCCTAACACGTAACCCTAACCCTAACACTTAACCCTAACCATAACCCTAACCCTAATCCTAACTCCTAACCCTAACCCGTAACCCTAACCCTAACACTTAACCCTAAGCCTAACTCCTAACCCTAACCCTAACGCTAACCCCTAACACGTAACCCTAACCCTAACACTTAACCCTAACCATAACCCTAACCCTAATCCTAACTCCTAACCCTAACCCGTAACCCTAACCCTAACACTTAACCCTAAGCCTAACTCCTAACCCTAACCCTAACGCTAACCCTAACACGTAACCCTAACCCTAACACTTAACCCTAACCATAACCCTAACCCTAATCCTAACTCCTAACCCTAACCCGTAACCCTAACCCTAACACTTAACCCTAAGCCTAACTCCTAACCCTAACCCTAACGCTAACCCTAACACGTAACCCTAACCCTAACACTTAACCCTAACCATAACCCTAACCCTAATCCTAACTCCTAACCCTAACCCGTAACCCTAACCCTAACACTTAACCCTAAGCCTAACTCCTAACCCTAACCCTAACGCTAACCCTAACACGTAACCCTAACCCTAACACTTAACCCTAACCATAACCCTAACCCTAATCCTAACTCCTAACCCTAACCCGTAACCCTAACCCTAACACTTAACCCTAAGCCTAACTCCTAACCCTAACCCTAACGCTAACCCTAACACGTAACCCTAACCCTAACACTTAACCCTAACCATAACCCTAACCCTAATCCTAACTCCTAACCCTAACCCGTAACCCTAACCCTAACACTTAACCCTAAGCCTAACTCCTAACCCTAACCCTAACGCTAACCCTAACACGTAACCCTAACCCTAACACTTAACCCTAACCATAACCCTAACCCTAATCCTAACTCCTAACCCTAACCCGTAACCCTAACCCTAACACTTAACCCTAAGCCTAACTCCTAACCCTAACCCTAACGCTAACCCTAACACGTAACCCTAACCCTAACACTTAACCCTAACCATAACCCTAACCCTAATCCTAACTCCTAACCCTAACCCGTAACCCTAACCCTAACACTTAACCCTAAGCCTAACTCCTAACCCTAACCCTAACGCTAACCCTAACACGTAACCCTAACCCTAACACTTAACCCTAACCATAACCCTAACCCTAATCCTAACTCCTAACCCTAACCCGTAACCCTAACCCTAACACTTAACCCTAAGCCTAACTCCTAACCCTAACCCTAACGCTAACCCTAACACGTAACCCTAACCCTAACACTTAACCCTAACCATAACCCTAACCCTAATCCTAACTCCTAACCCTAACCCGTAACCCTAACCCTAACACTTAACCCTAAGCCTAACTCCTAACCCTAACCCTAACGCTAACCCTAACACGTAACCCTAACCCTAACACTTAACCCTAACCATAACCCTAACCCTAATCCTAACTCCTAACCCTAACCCGTAACCCTAACCCTAACACTTAACCCTAAGCCTAACTCCTAACCCTAACCCTAACGCTAACCCTAACACGTAACCCTAACCCTAACACTTAACCCTAACCATAACCCTAACCCTAATCCTAACTCCTAACCCTAACCCGTAACCCTAACCCTAACACTTAACCCTAAGCCTAACTCCTAACCCTAACCCTAACGCTAACCCTAACACGTAACCCTAACCCTAACACTTAACCCTAACCATAACCCTAACCCTAATCCTAACTCCTAACCCTAACCCGTAACCCTAACCCTAACACTTACCCTAAGCCTAACTCCTAACCCTAACCCTAACGCTAACCCTAACACGTAACCCTAACCCTAACACTTAACCCTAACCATAACCCTAACCCTAATCCTAACTCCTAACCCTAACCCGTAACCCTAACCCTAACACTTAACCCTAAGCCTAACTCCTAACCCTAACCCTAACGCTAACCCTAACACGTAACCCTAACCCTAACACTTAACCCTAACCATAACCCTAACCCTAATCCTAACTCCTAACCCTAACCCGTAACCCTAACCCTAACACTTAACCCTAAGCCTAACTCCTAACCCTAACCCTAACGCTAACCCTAACACGTAACCCTAACCCTAACACTTAACCCTAACCATAACCCTAACCCTAATCCTAACTCCTAACCCTAACCCGTAACCCTAACCCTAACACTTAACCCTAAGCCTAACTCCTAACCCTAACCCTAACGCTAACCCTAACACGTAACCCTAACCCTAACACTTAACCCTAACCATAACCCTAACCCTAATCCTAACTCCTAACCCTAACCCGTAACCCTAACCCTAACACTTAACCCTAAGCCTAACTCCTAACCCTAACCCTAACGCTAACCCTAACACGTAACCCTAACCCTAACACTTAACCCTAACCATAACCCTAACCCTAATCCTAACTCCTAACCCTAACCCGTAACCCTAACCCTAACACTTAACCCTAAGCCTAACTCCTAACCCTAACCCTAACGCTAACCCTAACACGTAACCCTAACCCTAACACTTAACCCTAACCATAACCCTAACCCTAATCCTAACTCCTAACCCTAACCCGTAACCCTAACCCTAACACTTAACCCTAAGCCTAACTCCTAACCCTAACCCTAACGCTAACCCTAACACGTAACCCTAACCCTAACACTTAACCCTAACCATAACCCTAACCCTAATCCTAACTCCTAACCCTAACCCGTAACCCTAACCCTAACACTTAACCCTAAGCCTAACTCCTAACCCTAACCCTAACGCTAACCCTAACACGTAACCCTAACCCTAACACTTAACCCTAACCATAACCCTAACCCTAATCCTAACTCCTAACCCTAACCCGTAACCCTAACCCTAACACTTAACCCTAAGCCTAACTCCTAACCCTAACCCTAACGCTAACCCTAACACGTAACCCTAACCCTAACACTTAACCCTAACCATAACACTAACCCTAATCCCCTAACTCCTAAACTCATAACCCTAACCCGTAACCCTAACCCTAACACTTAACCCTAAGCCTAACTCCTAACCCTAACCCTAACGCTAACCCTAACACGTAACCCTAACCCTAACACTTAACCCTAACCATAACCCTAACCCTAATCCTAACTCCTAACCCTAACCCGTAACCCTAACCCTAACACTTAACCCTAAGCCTAACTCCTAACCCTAACCCTAACGCTAACCCTAACACGTAACCCTAACCCTAACACTTAACCCTAACCATAACCCTAACCCTAATCCTAACTCCTAACCCTAACCCGTAACCCTAACCCTAACACTTAACCCTAAGCCTAACTCCTAACCCTAACCCTAACGCTAACCCTAACACGTAACCCTAACCCTAACACTTAACCCTAACCATAACCCTAACCCTAATCCTAACTCCTAACCCTAACCCGTAACCCTAACCCTAACACTTAACCCTAAGCCTAACTCCTAACCCTAACCCTAACGCTAACCCTAACACGTAACCCTAACCCTAACACTTAACCCTAACCATAACCCTAACCCTAATCCTAACTCCTAACCCTAACCCGTAACCCTAACCCTAACACTTAACCCTAAGCCTAACTCCTAACCCTAACCCTAACGCTAACCCTAACACGTAACCCTAACCCTAACACTTAACCCTAACCATAACCCTAACCCTAATCCTAACTCCTAACCCTAACCCGTAACCCTAACCCTAACACTTAACCCTAAGCCTAACTCCTAACCCTAACCCTAACGCTAACCCTAACACGTAACCCTAACCCTAACACTTAACCCTAACCATAACCCTAACCCTAATCCTAACTCCTAACCCTAACCCGTAACCCTAACCCTAACACTTAACCCTAAGCCTAACTCCTAACCCTAACCCTAACGCTAACCCTAACACGTAACCCTAACCCTAACACTTAACCCTAACCATAACCCTAACCCTAATCCTAACTCCTAACCCTAACCCGTAACCCTAACCCTAACACTTAACCCTAAGCCTAACTCCTAACCCTAACCCTAACGCTAACCCTAACACGTAACCCTAACCCTAACACTTAACCCTAACCATAACCCTAACCCTAATCCTAACTCCTAACCCTAACCCGTAACCCTAACCCTAACACTTAACCCTAAGCCTAACTCCTAACCCTAACCCTAACGCTAACCCTAACACGTAACCCTAACCCTAACACTTAACCCTAACCATAACCCTAACCCTAATCCTAACTCCTAACCCTAACCCGTAACCCTAACCCTAACACTTAACCCTAAGCCTAACTCCTAACCCTAACCCTAACGCTAACCCTAACACGTAACCCTAACCCTAACACTTAACCCTAACCATAACCCTAACCCTAATCCTAACTCCTAACCCTAACCCGTAACCCTAACCCTAACACTTAACCCTAAGCCTAACTCCTAACCCTAACCCTAACGCTAACCCTAACACGTAACCCTAACCCTAACACTTAACCCTAACCATAACCCTAACCCTAATCCTAACTCCTAACCCTAACCCGTAACCCTAACCCTAACACTTAACCCTAAGCCTAACTCCTAACCCTAACCCTAACGCTAACCCTAACACGTAACCCTAACCCTAACACTTAACCCTAACCATAACCCTAACCCTAATCCTAACTCCTAACCCTAACCCGTAACCCTAACCCTAACACTTAACCCTAAGCCTAACTCCTAACCCTAACCCTAACGCTAACCCTAACACGTAACCCTAACCCTAACACTTAACCCTAACCATAACCCTAACCCTAATCCTAACTCCTAACCCTAACCCGTAACCCTAACCCTAACACTTAACCCTAAGCCTAACTCCTAACCCTAACCCTAACGCTAACCCTAACACGTAACCCTAACCCTAACACTTAACCCTAACCATAACCCTAACCCTAATCCTAACTCCTAACCCTAACCCGTAACCCTAACCCTAACACTTAACCCTAAGCCTAACTCCTAACCCTAACCCTAACGCTAACCCTAACACGTAACCCTAACCCTAACACTTAACCCTAACCATAACCCTAACCCTAATCCTAACTCCTAACCCTAACCCGTAACCCTAACCCTAACACTTAACCCTAAGCCTAACTCCTAACCCTAACCCTAACGCTAACCCTAACACGTAACCCTAACCCTAACACTTAACCCTAACCATAACCCTAACCCTAATCCTAACTCCTAACCCTAACCCGTAACCCTAACCCTAACACTTAACCCTAAGCCTAACTCCTAACCCTAACCCTAACGCTAACCCTAACACGTAACCCTAACCCTAACACTTAACCCTAACCATAACCCTAACCCTAATCCTAACTCCTAACCCTAACCCGTAACCCTAACCCTAACACTTAACCCTAAGCCTAACTCCTAACCCTAACCCTAACGCTAACCCTAACACGTAACCCTAACCCTAACACTTAACCCTAACCATAACCCTAACCCTAATCCTAACTCCTAACCCTAACCCGTAACCCTAACCCTAACACTTAACCCTAAGCCTAACTCCTAACCCTAACCCTAACGCTAACCCTAACACGTAACCCTAACCCTAACACTTAACCCTAACCATAACCCTAACCCTAATCCTAACTCCTAACCCTAACCCGTAACCCTAACCCTAACACTTAACCCTAAGCCTAACTCCTAACCCTAACCCTAACGCTAACCCTAACACGTAACCCTAACCCTAACACTTAACCCTAACCATAACCCTAACCCTAATCCTAACTCCTAACCCTAACCCGTAACCCTAACCCTAACACTTAACCCTAAGCCTAACTCCTAACCCTAACCCTAACGCTAACCCTAACACGTAACCCTAACCCTAACACTTAACCCTAACCATAACCCTAACCCTAATCCTAACTCCTAACCCTAACCCGTAACCCTAACCCTAACACTTAACCCTAAGCCTAACTCCTAACCCTAACCCTAACGCTAACCCTAACACGTAACCCTAACCCTAACACTTAACCCTAACCATAACCCTAACCCTAATCCTAACTCCTAACCCTAACCCGTAACCCTAACCCTAACACTTAACCCTAAGCCTAACTCCTAACCCTAACCCTAACGCTAACCCTAACACGTAACCCTAACCCTAACACTTAACCCTAACCATAACCCTAACCCTAATCCTAACTCCTAACCCTAACCCGTAACCCTAACCCTAACACTTAACCCTAAGCCTAACTCCTAACCCTAACCCTAACGCTAACCCTAACACGTAACCCTAACCCTAACACTTAACCCTAACCATAACCCTAACCCTAATCCTAACTCCTAACCCTAACCCGTAACCCTAACCCTAACACTTAACCCTAAGCCTAACTCCTAACCCTAACCCTAACGCTAACCCTAACACGTAACCCTAACCCTAACACTTAACCCTAACCATAACCCTAACCCTAATCCTAACTCCTAACCCTAACCCGTAACCCTAACCCTAACACTTAACCCTAAGCCTAACTCCTAACCCTAACCCTAACGCTAACCCTAACACGTAACCCTAACCCTAACACTTAACCCTAACCATAACCCTAACCCTAATCCTAACTCCTAACCCTAACCCGTAACCCTAACCCTAACACTTAACCCTAAGCCTAACTCCTAACCCTAACCCTAACGCTAACCCTAACACGTAACCCTAACCCTAACACTTAACCCTAACCATAACCCTAACCCTAATCCTAACTCCTAACCCTAACCCGTAACCCTAACCCTAACACTTAACCCTAAGCCTAACTCCTAACCCTAACCCTAACGCTAACCCTAACACGTAACCCTAACCCTAACACTTAACCCTAACCATAACCCTAACCCTAATCCTAACTCCTAACCCTAACCCGTAACCCTAACCCTAACACTTAACCCTAAGCCTAACTCCTAACCCTAACCCTAACGCTAACCCTAACACGTAACCCTAACCCTAACACTTAACCCTAACCATAACCCTAACCCTAATCCTAACTCCTAACCCTAACCCGTAACCCTAACCCTAACACTTAACCCTAAGCCTAACTCCTAACCCTAACCCTAACGCTAACCCTAACACGTAACCCTAACCCTAACACTTAACCCTAACCATAACCCTAACCCTAATCCTAACTCCTAACCCTAACCCGTAACCCTAACCCTAACACTTAACCCTAAGCCTAACTCCTAACCCTAACCCTAACGCTAACCCTAACACGTAACCCTAACCCTAACACTTAACCCTAACCATAACCCTAACCCTAATCCTAACTCCTAACCCTAACCCGTAACCCTAACCCTAACACTTAACCCTAAGCCTAACTCCTAACCCTAACCCTAACGCTAACCCTAACACGTAACCCTAACCCTAACACTTAACCCTAACCATAACCCTAACCCTAATCCTAACTCCTAACCCTAACCCGTAACCCTAACCCTAACACTTAACCCTAAGCCTAACTCCTAACCCTAACCCTAACGCTAACCCTAACACGTAACCCTAACCCTAACACTTAACCCTAACCATAACCCTAACCCTAATCCTAACTCCTAACCCTAACCCGTAACCCTAACCCTAACACTTAACCCTAAGCCTAACTCCTAACCCTAACCCTAACGCTAACCCTAACACGTAACCCTAACCCTAACACTTAACCCTAACCATAACCCTAACCCTAATCCTAACTCCTAACCCTAACCCGTAACCCTAACCCTAACACTTAACCCTAAGCCTAACTCCTAACCCTAACCCTAACGCTAACCCTAACACGTAACCCTAACCCTAACACTTAACCCTAACCATAACCCTAACCCTAATCCTAACTCCTAACCCTAACCCGTAACCCTAACCCTAACACTTAACCCTAAGCCTAACTCCTAACCCTAACCCTAACGCTAACCCTAACACGTAACCCTAACCCTAACACTTAACCCTAACCATAACCCTAACCCTAATCCTAACTCCTAACCCTAACCCGTAACCCTAACCCTAACACTTAACCCTAAGCCTAACTCCTAACCCTAACCCTAACGCTAACCCTAACACGTAACCCTAACCCTAACACTTAACCCTAACCATAACCCTAACCCTAATCCTAACTCCTAACCCTAACCCGTAACCCTAACCCTAACACTTAACCCTAAGCCTAACTCCTAACCCTAACCCTAACGCTAACCCTAACACGTAACCCTAACCCTAACACTTAACCCTAACCATAACCCTAACCCTAATCCTAACTCCTAACCCTAACCCGTAACCCTAACCCTAACACTTAACCCTAAGCCTAACTCCTAACCCTAACCCTAACGCTAACCCTAACACGTAACCCTAACCCTAACACTTAACCCTAACCATAACCCTAACCCTAATCCTAACTCCTAACCCTAACCCGTAACCCTAACCCTAACACTTAACCCTAAGCCTAACTCCTAACCCTAACCCTAACGCTAACCCTAACACGTAACCCTAACCCTAACACTTAACCCTAACCATAACCCTAACCCTAATCCTAACTCCTAACCCTAACCCGTAACCCTAACCCTAACACTTAACCCTAAGCCTAACTCCTAACCCTAACCCTAACGCTAACCCTAACACGTAACCTAACCCTAACACTTAACCCTAACCATAACCCTAACCCTAATCCTAACTCCTAACCCTAACCCGTAACCCTAACCCTAACACTTAACCCTAAGCCTAACTCCTAACCCTAACCCTAACGCTAACCCTAACACGTAACCCTAACCCTAACACTTAACCCTAACCATAACCCTAACCCTAATCCTAACTCCTAACCCTAACCCGTAACCCTAACCCTAACACTTAACCCTAAGCCTAACTCCTAACCCTAACCCTAACGCTAACCCTAACACGTAACCCTAACCCTAACACTTAACCCTAACCATAACCCTAACCCTAATCCTAACTCCTAACCCTAACCCGTAACCCTAACCCTAACACTTAACCCTAAGCCTAACTCCTAACCCTAACCCTAACGCTAACCCTAACACGTAACCCTAACCCTAACACTTAACCCTAACCATAACCCTAACCCTAATCCTAACTCCTAACCCTAACCCGTAACCCTAACCCTAACACTTAACCCTAAGCCTAACTCCTAACCCTAACCCTAACGCTAACCCTAACACGTAACCCTAACCCTAACACTTAACCCTAACCATAACCCTAACCCTAATCCTAACTCCTAACCCTAACCCGTAACCCTAACCCTAACACTTAACCCTAAGCCTAACTCCTAACCCTAACCCTAACGCTAACCCTAACACGTAACCCTAACCCTAACACTTAACCCTAACCATAACCCTAACCCTAATCCTAACTCCTAACCCTAACCCGTAACCCTAACCCTAACACTTAACCCTAAGCCTAACTCCTAACCCTAACCCTAACGCTAACCCTAACACGTAACCCTAACCCTAACACTTAACCCTAACCATAACCCTAACCCTAATCCTAACTCCTAACCCTAACCCGTAACCCTAACCCTAACACTTAACCCTAAGCCTAACTCCTAACCCTAACCCTAACGCTAACCCTAACACGTAACCCTAACCCTAACACTTAACCCTAACCATAACCCTAACCCTAATCCTAACTCCTAACCCTAACCCGTAACCCTAACCCTAACACTTAACCCTAAGCCTAACTCCTAACCCTAACCCTAACGCTAACCCTAACACGTAACCCTAACCCTAACACTTAACCCTAACCATAACCCTAACCCTAATCCTAACTCCTAACCCTAACCCGTAACCCTAACCCTAACACTTAACCCTAAGCCTAACTCCTAACCCTAACCCTAACGCTAACCCTAACACGTAACCCTAACCCTAACACTTAACCCTAACCATAACCCTAACCCTAATCCTAACTCCTAACCCTAACCCGTAACCCTAACCCTAACACTTAACCCTAAGCCTAACTCCTAACCCTAACCCTAACGCTAACCCTAACACGTAACCCTAACCCTAACACTTAACCCTAACCATAACCCTAACCCTAATCCTAACTCCTAACCCTAACCCGTAACCCTAACCCTAACACTTAACCCTAAGCCTAACTCCTAACCCTAACCCTAACGCTAACCCTAACACGTAACCCTAACCCTAACACTTAACCCTAACCATAACCCTAACCCTAATCCTAACTCCTAACCCTAACCCGTAACCCTAACCCTAACACTTAACCCTAAGCCTAACTCCTAACCCTAACCCTAACGCTAACCCTAACACGTAACCCTAACCCTAACACTTAACCCTAACCATAACCCTAACCCTAATCCTAACTCCTAACCCTAACCCGTAACCCTAACCCTAACACTTAACCCTAAGCCTAACTCCTAACCCTAACCCTAACGCTAACCCTAACACGTAACCCTAACCCTAACACTTAACCCTAACCATAACCCTAACCCTAATCCTAACTCCTAACCCTAACCCGTAACCCTAACCCTAACACTTAACCCTAAGCCTAACTCCTAACCCTAACCCTAACGCTAACCCTAACACGTAACCCTAACCCTAACACTTAACCCTAACCATAACCCTAACCCTAATCCTAACTCCTAACCCTAACCCGTAACCCTAACCCTAACACTTAACCCTAAGCCTAACTCCTAACCCTAACCCTAACGCTAACCCTAACACGTAACCCTAACCCTAACACTTAACCCTAACCATAACCCTAACCCTAATCCTAACTCCTAACCCTAACCCGTAACCCTAACCCTAACACTTAACCCTAAGCCTAACTCCTAACCCTAACCCTAACGCTAACCCTAACACGTAACCCTAACCCTAACACTTAACCCTAACCATAACCCTAACCCTAATCCTAACTCCTAACCCTAACCCGTAACCCTAACCCTAACACTTAACCCTAAGCCTAACTCCTAACCCTAACCCTAACGCTAACCCTAACACGTAACCCTAACCCTAACACTTAACCCTAACCATAACCCTAACCCTAATCCTAACTCCTAACCCTAACCCGTAACCCTAACCCTAACACTTAACCCTAAGCCTAACTCCTAACCCTAACCCTAACGCTAACCCTAACACGTAACCCTAACCCTAACACTTAACCCTAACCATAACCCTAACCCTAATCCTAACTCCTAACCCTAACCCGTAACCCTAACCCTAACACTTAACCCTAAGCCTAACTCCTAACCCTAACCCTAACGCTAACCCTAACACGTAACCCTAACCCTAACACTTAACCCTAACCATAACCCTAACCCTAATCCTAACTCCTAACCCTAACCCGTAACCCTAACCCTAACACTTAACCCTAAGCCTAACTCCTAACCCTAACCCTAACGCTAACCCTAACACGTAACCCTAACCCTAACACTTAACCCTAACCATAACCCTAACCCTAATCCTAACTCCTAACCCTAACCCGTAACCCTAACCCTAACACTTAACCCTAAGCCTAACTCCTAACCCTAACCCTAACGCTAACCCTAACACGTAACCCTAACCCTAACACTTAACCCTAACCATAACCCTAACCCTAATCCTAACTCCTAACCCTAACCCGTAACCCTAACCCTAACACTTAACCCTAAGCCTAACTCCTAACCCTAACCCTAACGCTAACCCTAACACGTAACCCTAACCCTAACACTTAACCCTAACCATAACCCTAACCCTAATCCTAACTCCTAACCCTAACCCGTAACCCTAACCCTAACACTTAACCCTAAGCCTAACTCCTAACCCTAACCCTAACGCTAACCCTAACACGTAACCCTAACCCTAACACTTAACCCTAACCATAACCCTAACCCTAATCCTAACTCCTAACCCTAACCCGTAACCCTAACCCTAACACTTAACCCTAAGCCTAACTCCTAACCCTAACCCTAACGCTAACCCTAACACGTAACCCTAACCCTAACACTTAACCCTAACCATAACCCTAACCCTAATCCTAACTCCTAACCCTAACCCGTAACCCTAACCCTAACACTTAACCCTAAGCCTAACTCCTAACCCTAACCCTAACGCTAACCCTAACACGTAACCCTAACCCTAACACTTAACCCTAACCATAACCCTAACCCTAATCCTAACTCCTAACCCTAACCCGTAACCCTAACCCTAACACTTAACCCTAAGCCTAACTCCTAACCCTAACCCTAACGCTAACCCTAACACGTAACCCTAACCCTAACACTTAACCCTAACCATAACCCTAACCCTAATCCTAACTCCTAACCCTAACCCGTAACCCTAACCCTAACACTTAACCCTAAGCCTAACTCCTAACCCTAACCCTAACGCTAACCCTAACACGTAACCCTAACCCTAACACTTAACCCTAACCATAACCCTAACCCTAATCCTAACTCCTAACCCTAACCCGTAACCCTAACCCTAACACTTAACCTAAGCCTAACTCCTAACCCTAACCCTAACGCTAACCCTAACACGTAACCCTAACCCTAACACTTAACCCTAACCATAACCCTAACCCTAATCCTAACTCCTAACCCTAACCCGTAACCCTAACCCTAACACTTAACCCTAAGCCTAACTCCTAACCCTAACCCTAACGCTAACCCTAACACGTAACCCTAACCCTAACACTTAACCCTAACCATAACCCTAACCCTAATCCTAACTCCTAACCCTAACCCGTAACCCTAACCCTAACACTTAACCCTAAGCCTAACTCCTAACCCTAACCCTAACGCTAACCCTAACACGTAACCCTAACCCTAACACTTAACCCTAACCATAACCCTAACCCCTAATCCTAACTCCTAACCCTAACCCGTAACCCTAACCCTAACACTTAACCCTAAGCCTAACTCCTAACCCTAACCCTAACGCTAACCCTAACACGTAACCCTAACCCTAACACTTAACCCTAACCATAACCCTAACCCTAATCCTAACTCCTAACCCTAACCCGTAACCCTAACCCTAACACTTAACCCTAAGCCTAACTCCTAACCCTAACCCTAACGCTAACCCTAACACGTAACCCTAACCCTAACACTTAACCCTAACCATAACCCTAACCCTAATCCTAACTCCTAACCCTAACCCGTAACCCTAACCCTAACACTTAACCCTAAGCCTAACTCCTAACCCTAACCCTAACGCTAACCCTAACACGTAACCCCTAATCCTAACTCCTAACCCTAACCCGTAACCCTAACCCTAACACTTAACCCTAAGCCTAACTCCTAACCCTAACCCTAACCTCACCTTAACCCTAACCTAGACTAACCCTAACCCTAAACACTTAACCCTAACTCCTAACCCTAACCCGTAACCCTAACCTAACACTTAACCCTAAGCCTAACTCCTAACCCTAACCCTAACGCTAACCCTAACACGTAACCCTAACCCTAACACTTAACCCTAACCATAACCCTAACCCTAATCCTAACTCCTAACCCTAACCCGTAACCCTAACCCTAACACTTAACCCTAAGCCTAACTCCTAACCCTACCCTAACGCTAACCCTAACACGTAACCCTAACCCTAACACTTAACCCTAACCATAACCCTAACCCTAATCCTAACTCCTAACCCTAACCCGTAACCCTAACCCTAACACTAAGCCTAACTCCCTAACCCTAACCTAACGCTAACCCTAACTACAGTAACCCTAACCCTAACACTTAACCCTAACCATCCCTAACCCTAATCCTAACTCCTAACCCTATAACCCTAACCCCAACACTAACCCTAACCCTAGCCTAACCCCTAACCCTAACGCTAACCCCTAACACGTAACCCTAACCCTAAGACTTAACCCCTAACCATAACCCTAACCCTAATCCTAACTCCTAACCCTAACCCGTAACCCTAACCCTAACACTTAACCCTAAGCCTAACTCCTAACCCTAACCCTAACGCTAACCCTAACACGTAACCCTAACCCTAACACTTAACCCTAACCGTAACCCTAACCCTAATCCTAACTCCTAACCCTAACCCGTAACCCTAACCCTAACACTTAACCCTAAGCCTAACTCCTAACCCTAACCCTAACGCTAACCCTAACAGGTAACCCTAACCCTAAGACTTAACCCTAACCGTAACCCTAACCCTAATCCTAACTCCTAACCCTAAACCGTAACCCTAACCCTAACACTTAACCCTAAGCCTAACTCCTAACCCTAACCCTAACGCTAACCCTAACAGGTAACCCTAACCCTAAAACTTAACCCTAACCACAACGCTAACCCCAATCCTAAATCATAAGCCTAACCCATAGCCCTAAACCTAACTCCATACGCTAACCCCAATGCTAACGCAAAACCTAATGCTTAACCCTAACACTTAACCCTAACAATAACACAACCCCTCAAACTACTCCTATCCCTAACCCTAAACTTAAACCTAAATATTAAACCTAACACTAACCCTAACCCTAAATCCCAACCCTCTCACCCTAACTCTAAAATTTAATACTAAAGAATAAACCTACCATTAGCTCTAACCCCAACGTGTAACCCTAACACTAAACACTAACCCTAACCCTAACCCTAACCCTAAACTCCTAACTCCTAACCCCTAACGCGTAATCCTAACACTTAACACTAACAATAACCCTAACCCTAATTCTAACCCTAACCCTAAACTTAAACCTAACTCTTAAACCTAACACTAACACTAAGCCCTAATCCTAAAGCCTAACCCTAATATTAGCTCTAACTCTAACCCTAACGCTAACCCGAACCCTAACCCATAAATCTAACCCTAAAACTATAAACCCTAACCATAACCCTGTCCAGCCCTGTTTCATGCAGTTCCGCTATATTTAACCCTGTCCAGCCCACTCAAACCCAGTCCAGCCCAGTTTAACCCAGTCCAGGTTCGGTGGATCCAGCCCAGCCCAGTTTAACCCAGCCCAGCTCAGTTTGATTCAGCCCAGCTCAGTTTAATCTTGTCCAGTTCAATTTAACCCAGTCCAGCTCAGTTTATTCCAGTCCATATCAATTAACCCCAGTCTAGCTCACTTTAACCCAATCCAGACCACTTCAACTCAGTCCAGCCCAATTTCATCCTGTCCAGCCTGGTTTAATCCAGTCCAGCTCAGTTAGATCCAGCCCAGCCCAGTTCAGTTCACTCTAGCACAGTTTAACCCTGTCCAGTCCAGTTTAATCCACTCCAGCTCAGTTCAATCCAGCCTAGCCAAGTTTAAACCAGTCCAGCACACTTTAATCAAGCCCAGCCCAGTTTAACCTAGTCCAGCTCAGTTTGATCCAGCCCAGCCAAGTTTAAAACAGTCCAGACTAGCTTCATCCAGTTCAGCTCATTTAAATCCAGGGCAGCCGAGTTTAACCCGGTCCTGCCGAGTTTAATCCAGTCAAGCCTAGTTTCATACAGCCCAGCCCAGTTTAACCCAGTTCAGCCATACTTAATACACTCCAGCTCAGTTTAAACACAGTCCAGCTCAGCTGAATTTAGTCCAGCCCACTTTAATCATACCCAGCCAAGTTTAACCTAGTCCAGCTCAGTTTGATCCGGCCCAGCCCAGTTTAAAACAGTCGAGCCCAGTTTAAACCCAGTCCAGCTCTCTTGGATCCAGCCTAGCCCAGTTTAACCCAGTCCAGACCAGTTTAACTCATTCCATCTCAGTTTGATCCAGCCCAGCCCAGTTCACTTCACTTTAGCACAGTATAACCCTGTCCAGCCCAGTTTAATCCAGTCCAGGTCAGTTCTATCCAGCCCAGCCCAGTTTACTTCACTCCAGCACAGTTTAACACAGTCCAGGCCAGTTTAATCCAGTCCGGCTCAATTTAACCCAGTCCAACCAACTGTAATACAGTCCAGCGCAATTAAACCCTGACTAGCCCGTTTTAATCCAGTCCTGCTCTGTTAGATCCAGCCCAGCCCAGTTCAGTTCACTCTAGCACAGTTTAACCATGTCCAGCCCAGTTCAATCGAGCCCCGGCCAGTTTAACCCAATCCAGACCAGTTTAACCCAGTCCAGCCCAGTCTGATACAGCCCAGCCCAGTTTAACCCTGTCCAGCCTAGTTTAATCCACTCCAGATCAGTTGAATCCTTCGAAACCCAGTTTAACACAGTCCAGCCAACTTTAAACCAGTCCAGCCCAGTTTGATCCAGCCCAGCACAGTCTAACCCAGTCCAGCCCAGTTTAATCCACTCCAGATCAGTTCAAACCAGCCCAGCCCTGTTTAAGCCAGTCCAGCTCACTTCAATACTGCCCAGCAGAGTTTAACCCAGTCCAGCCCAGTTTAATCCAGTCCAGATCAGTTCAAACCAGCCCAGCCCTGTTTAAGCCAGTCCAGCTCACTTTAATCCTGCCCAGCCCACTTCAGTTCACTCTAGCACAGTTTAACCCAGTCCAGCCATATTTAATACAGTCCAGCTCAGTTCAATCTAGCCCAGCACAGTTTAACCCAGTCCAGCCAGAATTAATACACTCCAACTCAGTATAATCCAGTCCAGCCCAGTTTAACCCAGTCCAGCCCACTTTAAACACAGTCCAGCTCATTTTGATCCAGCCCCGTACACTTTAACCCAGTCCAGCTCACTTTGATCCAGCCCCGTACACTTTAACCCAGTCCAGCTCACTTTAATCCAGCCCAGCCCAGTTCAGTTCACTCTAGCATAGTCTAACCCTGTCCAGCCCAGTTTAACCCAGCCCAGCCCAGTCCATCCAAGTCTAACCCAGTCCAGCCCAGTTTGACCCAGCCCAGCCCAGTTAAACACAGTCCAGCCCAGTTTAATGCAGTCCAGCCCAATTTAATCCAGTCAAGCTAAATTTAATCACGTCCAGCCCAGTTTAATCCAGCCCAGATAAATTTAATCCAGCCAAAGCCAGTTTAACACAGTCCAGCCTAATTTAACCCAGCCCAGCCCAGTTTAACCCAGTCCAGCTCAGTTTCATCCAGCCCAGCCCAGTTAAGTTACATCCTGCCCACTTTAATCCAGTTCGGCCCTGTTTAACACAGTCCAGCCCAATTTAACCCTGTCCAGCCATGTTTAACCCACTCCAGCCCAGTTTAATCCAGCCCAGCCCAGTCCAGTTCACTCTAGCACAGTTTAACCTTGTCCAGCCCAGTTCAATACAGTCCAGCTCAGTTCAATCCAGCCCAGGCCAGTTTAACCTAATCCAGACCAGTTTAATCCATTCCATCTCAGTTCAGTCCAGCCCAGTTTAACCCAGTCCAGCCAAGTTTAACCCAGTCCAGCCCAGTGTGATACAGCCCAGCCCAGTTTAACCCAGTCCAGACAAGTTTAACCCAGTAAAGACCAGTTTGATACAGCCCAGCCCAGTTTAACCCTGTACAGCCTAGTTTAATCCACTCCAGACCACTTCAATCCATCCCAGCCCAGTTTAACCCAGTTCAGCCAAGTTTAACCCAGTCCAGCCCAGTTTCATCCAGCCCAGTTTAACCCGCTCCAGCCATATTTAATACACTCCAGCTCAGTATACTCCACTCCCTCCCAGTTTAACCCAGTCCAGCCCAGTTGAACCCAGTCCAGCCATATTTAATACACACCAGCTCAGTATAATCCAGTCCACCCCAGTTTAACCCAGCCCAGCCCAGTTTAACCCAGCCCAGGCTACTTCAGTTCACTCTAACAAAGTTTAACCCTGTCCAGCCAAGTTTACTCCACTCCAGATCAGTCCAATCCATCCCACCCCAGTTTAACCCAGTCCAACCCAGTTTAACCCAGTCCAGCCATATTTAATCCACTCCAGCCCAGTTTAACCCAGTCCACCCCAGTTTAACCCAGCCCAGCCCAGTTTAACTCAGTCCAGCTATATTTAATATACTCCAGCTCAGTATAATCCATTCCAGCCCAGTTTAACCCACTCCAGCCCAGTTCAATCCAGTCCAGACCACTTTAAACACAGTCCAGCCCAGTTTGATCCAGTCCACCCCAGTTTGACCCAGCCCAGCGCAGTTTAACCCACTCCAGCCCAGTTTGATCCAGCCCAGCCCAGTTTAACCCAGGCCAGCCCAGTTTAACCCAGTCCAGCCATATTTAATACACTCCAGCACAGTATAATCCACTCCAGCCCAGTTTAACCCACTCCAGCCCAATTTGATAAAGCCCACCCCACTTTA
Source organism: Pezoporus flaviventris (assembly GCF_033815535.1). Taxonomy (NCBI): domain Eukaryota; kingdom Metazoa; phylum Chordata; class Aves; order Psittaciformes; family Psittacidae; genus Pezoporus; species Pezoporus flaviventris. The sequence goes on along the minus strand of NW_026892786.1, from coordinate 178,568 downwards.
ACCCACGCCACCCCAGTTTAACCCAGTACAGCCCACTTTTACCCCAGTACAGCCCAGTTTAACCCAGGCCAGCCCAGTTTGATACAACCCAGCCCAGTTTAACCCAGTACAGCTCACTTTCATCCTGCCCAGCCCACTTCAGTTCACTCTAGCACTGTTTAACCCACTCAAGCCCACTTTAACCCAGTCCACCTCAGTTCAATCCAGCCCAGCCCAGTTTAACCCAGTCCAGCCCAGTTTAACCCAGTCCAGCACAATTTAACCCAGCGCAGCCAAGTTTAACCCAGTCCAGTTCAGTTTAATCCAGGCCAGCCCACTTTAGTCCAGGCCAGCCCAGTTTAATACACTCCATCTCAGTTTAATCCGGTCCAGCCCAGCTTCACCCAGTCCAGCTCAGTTTAATCCAGCCCAACTCAGTTTGACACAGTCCAGCCCAGTTTAATCCAGACAAGCCCAGTTTAACCTAGTCCAGCTCAGTTTAACCCAGTCCAGCCCACTTTAATCCAGTCCAGCTAAATTTAATCAAACCCAGCGCAGTTTAACACAGTCCAGCCCAGTTTAGTTCAAAGCAGCAGAGTTTAACCCAGTCCAGCTGTGTTTAATCCAGGCCAGCTCAGTTTGATCCAGTCCAGCTCAATTCAATCCAGCTCAACCCAGTTTAATCCAGTCCAGCTCAGTTCAATCCAGCCCAGCCCACTTTAACAAAGTCCAACCCAGTTGGATCCAGCCCAGCCCACATTAACCCAGTCCAGCCATATTTAATACACACCAGCTCAGTAAATTGCAATCCACCCCAGTTTAACACAGCCCAGCCCCGTTTCATTCAGCCCAGCCCAGTTCAGCTAACTCTAGCACAGTTTAACCCTGTCCAGCCGAGTTTAAGCCACTCCAGATCACTTCAATCCATCCCAGCCCAGTTCAACCCACTCCAGACAAGTTTAACCCAGTCCAGCCACATTTAATACACTCCAGCGCAGTTTAACCCAGTGCAGCCCAGTTTAACCCTGTCCAGCCCAGTTTAACCCAGTCCAGCCTTATTTAATACACTCCAGCTCAATCTACTCCAGTCCACCCCAGTTTAACCCAGTCCAACCCAGTTTAACCCAGCCCAGCCCACTTTAACCCAGTCCAGCTCAGTTTCATCCAGCCCAGCCCAGTTCAGCTCACTCCAGCCCACTTTAACCCACTACAGCTAAGTTTAAACACAGTCCAGCTCAGTTTCATCCAGCCCGGTGCACTTGAACCCAGTCCAGCTCACTTTAATCCAGCCCAGCCCAGTTCAGTTTACTCCAGCACAGTTTAACCCTGTCCAGCCCAGTTTGATCCAGCCCAGCCCAGTTTAACCCAGGCCAGCCCAGTTTGATACAGCTCAACACAGTTTAACTCCGGCCAGCCCAGTTTGATACAGCCCAGCCCAGTTTAACCCAGTCCAGCCATATTTAATACACTCCACCCCACTTTAACCCAGGCCAGCCCAGTTTAACCCAGGCCAGCCCAGTTTCATACAGCCCAACCCAGTTTAACTCACTCCAGGCATCTTTAATACACTCTAGCTCAGTATAACCCAGTCCAGCATAGTTTAACTTAGTCCAGACCAGTTTAATCCGGTCCATCTCACTTCAATCCAGCCCAGCCCACTTTAACCCAGTCCAACCAAGTCTGATACAGCCCAGCCCAGTTTAACCCAGTCCAACCATACTTAATACACACCAGCTCAGTATAATCCAGTCAACCACACTTTAACACAGCCCAGCCCACTTTAACCCAGTCCAGCTCAGTCTGATACAGCCCAGACCACTTCAGTTCACTCTAGCACAGTTAAACGATGTCCACCCCAGTTTAATCCACTCCAGATCAGTTAAGTCCATCCCAGCCCAGTTTAACCCAGTCCAGCCGAGTTTAACCCAGTCCTGCCCAGTCTGATACACCCCAGCCCAGTTTAACCCAGTCCAACCATATTTAATACACTCCAGCTCAGTATAATCCACTCCAGCCCAGTTTAACCCTGTCCAGCCCAGTTTGATACAGCCCACCCCAGTTTAACCCAGTCTAGCCCAGTTTAACCCAGCCCAGCTCAGTTTGATACAGCCCAGACCAGTTTAACCCAGGCCAGCCAAGTTTGTTACAGCCCAGCCCACTTTAACCCAGTCCAGCCATATTTAATACACTCCAGCTCAGTATAATGCAATCCACCCCAGTTTATCACAGCCCAGCCCCGTTTCATCCAGCCCAGCCCAGTTCAGCTCACTCTAGCACAGTTTAACCCTGTCCAGCCTAGTTTAAGCCACTCCAGATCACTTCAATCCATCCCAGCCCAGTTTAACCCACTCCAGCCCAGTTTAACCCACTCCAGCCACATTTAATACACTCCAGCCCAGTTTAACCCAGTGCAGCCCAGTTTAACTCAGGCCAACCCACCTTGATACAGCCCAGCTCAGTTTGATCCTCCCCAGACCAGTTCAGTTTACTCCAGCCCAGTTTAACCCAGTCCAAACATATTTAATACACTCCAGGTCAGTATAATCCACTCTAGCACAGTTTAACCCTGTCCAGCCCAGTTTGATACAGCCCACCCCAGTTTAACCCAGTCCAGCCCAATTTAACCTAGGCCAGCCCAGTTTGATACAGCCCAGCCCAGTTTAACCCAGGACAGCCCAGTGTGATACAGCACAGCCCAGTTTAACCCAGTCCAGCCAAGTTTAACCCAGTCCAGCCCAGTTTGTTACAGCCCAGCCCAGTTTATCCCAGTCCAGCCATATTTAATACCCTCCAGCTCAGAATAATCCACTCCAGTCCAGTTTAACGCAGCCCAGCCCAGTTTAACCCAGTCCAGCTATATTTACTACACACCAGCTCAATCTACTCCACTCCACCCCAGTTTAAACCAGTCCAGACCAGTTTAACTCAGTCCAGCTCACTTTACTCCAGCCCAGCTCAGTTCAGTTCACTCTGGCACAGTTTAATCCACTCCAGATTAGTTCAATCAATCCCAGCCCAGTTTTACCCAGTCCAGCCAAATCTAACCCAGTCCAGCCCAGTTTGATCCACCCCAGCCCAGTTTAACCCAGTCCAGCCATATTTAATACACTCCAGCTCAGTATAATCCACTCCAGCCCAGTTTAACCCAGGCCAGCCCAATTTGATAAAGCCCACCCCACTTTAACCCACTCCAGCCCAGTTTAACCCAGTACAGCCCACTTTTACCCCAGTACAGCCCAGTTTAAACCAGGCCAGCCCAGTTTGATACAACCCAGCCCAGTTTAACCCAGTCCAGCTCACTTCCATCCTGCCCAGCCCACTTCAGTTCACTCTAGCACTGTTTAACACACTCAAGCCCACTTTAACCCAGTCCACCTCAGTTCAATCCAGCCCAGCCCACTTTAACCCAGTCCAGATATATTTAATACACTCCAGCTCAGTATAATCCACTCCAGGCCAGTTTAACCCAGCACAGCCCAGTTTAACCCAGTCCAGCCATATTTAATACACACCAGCTCAGTATAATGCAATCCACCCCAGTTTTACACAGCCCAGCCCCGTTTCATCCAGCCCAGCCCAGTTCAGCTCACTCTAGCACAGTTTAACCCTGTCCAGCCTAGTTTAAGCCACTCCAGATCACTTCAATCCATCCCAGCCCAGTTTAACCCACCCCACCCCAGTTTAACCCAGTCCAGCCACATTTAATACACTCCAGCCCAGTTTAACCCAGTGCAGCCCAGTTTAAACCAGGCCAACCCACTTTGATACAGCCCAGCTCAGTTTGATCCTCCCCAGCCCAGTTCAGTTTACTCCAGCACAGTTTAACCCAGTCCAGCTCACTTTGATCCAGCCCAGCCCACTTCAGTTCACTCTAGCAAACTTTAACCCAGTCCAGCCCAGTTTAACACAGTCCAGCTCAGTTTAAACACAGTCCAGCTCAGTCTGATGCAGCCCAGCCCAGTTTATCCCAGTCTAGCTCACTTTCATCCTGCCCAGCACACTTCAGCTCACTCTAGCACAGTTTAACCCTGTCCAGACCAATTTAATTCAGTCCAGCTCAGTTCAATCCATCCCAGTCCAGTTTAACCCGGGCCAGCCCACTTTGAAACAGCCCAGCCCAGTTTAACCCAGTCCAGCCCAGTTTGTTACAGCCCAGCCCACTTTAACCCTAGTCCAGCCATATTTAATACACTCCAGTGCAGTAGAATCCAGCCCAGCCAAGATTAACCCAGTCCAACCCAGTTTAACCCAGCCCAGACCAATAACCCAGTCCAGCTCAGTTTCATCCAGCCCAGCCCACTTCAGTTCACTCTAGTACAGTTTAAACTCGTCCAGCCCACTTTAACCCACTACAGCTAAGTTTAAACACAGTCCAGCTCAGTTTGATACAGCCCAGTGCACTTGAACCCAGTCCAGCTCAGTTTCATCCAGCCAAGCCCAGTTCAGTTTACTCCAGCACAGTTTAACCCTGTCCAGACCAATTTAATTCAGTCCAGCTCAGTTCAATCCAGCCCAGCCCAGTTTAACCCACTCCAGCCCAGTTTAACCCACTCCAGCCACATTTAATACACTCCAGCCCAGTTTAACCCAGGCCAGCCCAGTTTAACCCAGTCCAGCCATATTTAATACACTCCAGCTCAGTATAATCCACTCCAGCCCAGTTTAACCCAGGCCAGCCCAATTTGATAAAGCCCACCCCACTTTAACCCACTCCAGCCCAGTTTAACCCAGTACAGCCCACTTTTACCCCAGTACAGCCCAGTTTAAACCAGGCCAGCCCAGTTTGATACAACCCAGCCCAGTTTAACCCAGTCCAGCTCACTTCCATCCTGCCCAGCCCACTTCAGTTCACTCTAGCACTGTTTAACCCACTCAAGCCCACTTTAACCCAGGCCACCTCAGTTCAATCCAGCCCAGCCCAGTTTAACCCAGTCCAGCCCAGTTTGATCCACCCCAGCCCAGTTTAACTCAGTCCAGCCATATTTAATACACTCCAGCTCAGTATAATCCACTCCAGCCCAGTTTAACCCAGGCCAGCCCAATTTGATAAAGCCCACCCCACTTTAACCCACTCCAGCCCAGTTTAACCCAGTACAGCCCAGTTTAAACCAGGCCAGCCCAGTTTGATACAACCCAGCCCAGTTTAACCCAGTCCAGCTCACTTCCATCCTGCCCAGCCCACTTCAGTTCACTCTAGCACTGTTTAACACACTCAAGCCCACTTTAACCCAGTCCACCTCAGTTCAATCCAGCCCAGCCCACTTTAACCCAGTCCAGCCATTTTTAATACACACCAGCTCAGTATAATGCAATCCACCCCAGTTTAACACAACCCAGCCCCGTTTCATCCAGCCCAGCCCAGTTCAGCTCACTCTAGCACAGTTTAACCCTGTCCAGCCTAGTTTAAGCCACTCCAGATCACTTCAATCCATCCCAGGCCAGTTTAACCCACTCCACCCAGGTTTAACCCACTCCAGCCACATTAAATACACTCCAGCCCAGTTTAACCCAGTGCAGCCCAGTTTAACCCAGGCCAACCCACTTTGATACAGCCCAGCTCAGTTTGATCCTCCCCAGCCCAGTTCAGTTTACTCCAGCACAGTTTAACCCAGTCCAGCCCACTTTGATCCAGCCCAGCCAACTTCAGGTCACTCTAGCAGGGTTTAAGCCAGCCCAGCCCAGTTTAACCCAGTCCACCCATATTTAATACACTCCAGCTCAGTAGAATCCAGCCCAGCAAGGTTTAACCCAGTCCAACCCAGTTTAACCCAGCCCAGCCCACTTTAACCCAGTCCAGCTCAGTTTCATCCAGCCCAGCCCACTTCAGTTCACTCTAGCACAGTTTAACCCAGTCCAGCCCACTTTAACCCACTACAGCTAAGTTTAAACACAGTCCAGCTCAGTTCGATCCAGCCCGGTCCACTTGAACCCAGTCCAGCTCACTTTAATCCAGCCCAGCCCAGTTCAGTTCACTCTAGCACAGTTTAACCCTGACCAGCCCAGTCTGATCCAGCCCAGCCCAGTTTAACCCAGGCCAGCCCAGTTTAACCCAGGACAGCCCAGTTTCATACAGCTCAACACAGTTTAACACAGGCCAGCCCAGTTTGATACAGCCCAGCCCAGTTTAACCCAGTCCAGCCATATTTAATACACTCCAGCCCAGTTTAACACAGGCCAGCCCAGTTTAATCCAGGCCAGCCCAGTTTGATACAGCCCAACCCAGTTTAACCCAGTCCAACCATACTTAATACACACCAGCTCAGTATAATCCAGTCAACCACACTTTAACACAGCCCAGCCCACTTTAACCCAGTCCAGCTCAGTTTGATACAGCCCAGACCACTTCAGTTCACTCTAGCACAGTTAAACGATGTCCACCCCAGTTTAATCCACTCCAGATCAGTTAAGTCCATCCCAGCCCAGTTTAACACAGTCTAGCCGAGTTTAAACCAGTCCTACCCAGTCTGATACACCCCAGCCCAGTTTAAACCAGTCCAACCATATTTAACACACTCCAGCTCAGTATAATCCACTCCAGCCCAGTTTAACCCAGTCCAGCCCAGTTTGATACAGCCCAGCCCACTTTAACCCAGTCTAGCCCAGTTTAACCCAGCCCAGCTCAGTTTGATACAGCCCAGCCCAGTTTAACCCAGCCCAGCCCAGTTTAACCCGGGCCAGCTATATTTAATACAAACCAGCTCAATCTACTCCAGTCCACCCCAGTTTAAACCAGTCCAGACCAGTTTAACTCAGTCCAGCTCACTTTAATCCAGCCCAGCCCAGCCCAGTTCAGTTCACTCTGGCACAGTTTAATCCACTCCAGATTAGTTCAATCAATCCTAGCCCAGTTTAAACCACTCCAGCCAAGTCTAACCCAGCCCAGCTCAGTTTGATCCAGCCCAGCCCAGTTTTACCCAGTCCAGCCATATTTAATACACTCCCGCTCAGTATAATCCACTCCTGCCCAGTTTAACCCAGTCCAGCCCTATTTGATAAAGCCCACCCACTTTAACCCACTCCAGCCCAGTTTAACCCAGTACAGCCCACTTTTACCCCAGGCCAGCCCAGTTTAACCCAGGCCAGCCCAGTTTGATACAACCCAGCCCAGATTAACCCTGTCCAGCTCACTTTCATCCTGCCCAGCCCACTTCAGTTCACTCTAGCACTGTTTAACCCACTCAAGTCCACTGTAACCCAGTCCACCTCAGTTCAATCCAGCCCAGCCCAGTTTAACCCAGTCCAGCCCAGTTTAACCCAGTCCAGCACAATTTAACCCAGCGCAGCCAAGTTTAACCCAGTCCAGTTCAGTTTAATCCAGGCCAGCCCACTTTAGTCCAGGCCAGCCCAGTTTAATACACTCCATCTCAGTTTAATCCGGTCCAGCCCAGCTTCACCCAGTCCAGCTCAGTTTAATCCAGCCCAACTCAGTTTGACACAGTCCAGCCCAGTTTAATCCAGACAAGCCCAGTTTAACCTAGTCCAGCTCAGTTTAACCCAGTCCAGCCCACTTTAATCCAGTCCAGCTAAATTTAATCAAACCCAGTGCAGTTTAACACAGTCCAGCCCAGTTTAGTTCACAGCAGCAGAGTTTAACCCAGTCCAGCTGTGTTTAATCCAGGCCAGCTCAGTTTGATCCAGTCCAGCTCAATTCAATCCAGCTCAACACAGTTAAATCCAGTCCAGCTCAGTTCAATCCAGCCCAGCCCACTTTAACCAAGTCCAACCCAGTTGGACCCATCCCAGCCCAGTTTAACCCACTCCACCCCAGTTTAACCCAGTCCAGCCACATTTAATATACTCCAGCCCAGTTTAACCCAGCGCAGCCCAGTTTAACCCAGGCCAACCCACTTTGGTACAGCCCAGCTCAGTTTGATCCTCCCCAGCCCAGTTCAGTTTACTCCAGCACAGTTTAACCCAGTCCAGCTCACTGTGATCCAGCCCAGCCAACTTCAGGTCACTCTAGCAGGGTTTAAGCCAGTCCAGCCCAGTTTAACACAGTCCAGCTCAGTTTGATCGAGCCCAGCCCAGTTTATCCCAGTCTAGCTCACTTTCATCCTGCCCAGCCCACTTCAGTTCACTCTAGCACAGTTTAACCCTGTCCAGACCAATTTAATTCAGTCCAGCTCAGTTCAATCCATCCCAGCCCAGTTTAACCCGGGCCAGCCCAGTTTGATACAGCCCAGCCCAGTTTAACCCAGTCCAGCCATGTTTAACCCAGTCCATCCCAGTTTGTTACAGCCCAGCCCACTTTAACCCAGTCCAGCCATATTTAATACACTCCAGCTCAGTAGAATCCAGCCCAGCCAAGTTTAACACAGTCCAACCCAGTTTAACCCAGCCCAGCCCACTTTAAGCCATCCAGCTCAGTTTGATCCAGCCCAGCCCACTTCAGTTCACTCTAGCACATTTTAAGCCAGTCCAGCCCAGTTTAACACAGTCCAGCTCAGTTTAAACACAGTCCAGCTCAGTCTGATCCAGCCCAGCCCAGTTTATCCCAGTCTAGCTCACTTTCATCCTGCCCAGCCCACTTCAGTTCACTCTAGCACAGTTTAACCCTGTCCAGACCAATTTAATTCAGTCCAGCTCAGTTCAATCCATCCCAGTCCAGTTTAACCGGGGCCAGCCCACTTTGATACAGCCCAGCCCAGTTTAACCCAGTCCAGCCAAGTTTGTTACAGCCCAGCCCAGTTTAACCCAGTCCACCCATATTTAATACACTCCAGCTCAGTATAATCCACTCCAGTCCAGTTTAACCCAGCCCAGCCCACTTTAACCAAGTCCAGGCATATTTAATACACACCAGCTCAGTATAATGCAATCCACCCCAGTTTAACACAGCCCAGCCCCGTTTCATCCAGCCCAGCCCAGTTCAGCTCACTCTAGCACAGTTTAACCCTGTCCAGCCTAGTTTAAGCCACTCCAGATCACTTCAATCCATCCCAGCCCAGTTTAACCCACTCCACCCAGGTTTAACCCACTCTAGCCACATTTAATACACTCCAGCCCAGTTTAACCCAGTGCAGCCCAGTTTAACCCAGGCCAACCCACTTTGATACAGCCCAGCTCAGTTTGATCCTCCCCAGCCCAGTTCAGTTTACTCCAGCACAGTTTAACCCAGTCCAGCCCACTTTGATCCAGCCCAGCCAACTTCAGGTCACTCTAGCAGGGTTTAAGCCAGTCCAGCCCAGTTTGACACAGTCCAGCTCAGATTAAACACAGTCCAGCTCAGTCTGATCCAGCCCAGCCCAGTTTATCCCAGTCTAGCTCACTTTCATCCTGCCCAGCCCACTTCAGTTCACTCTAGCACAGTTTAACCCTGTCCAGACCAATTTAATTCAGTCCAGCTCAGTTCAATCCATCCCAGTCCACTTTAACCCGGGCCAGCCCACTTTGATACAGCCCAGCCCAGTTTAACCCAGTCCAGCCAAGTTTGTTACAGCCCAGCCCAGTTTAACCCAGTCCACCCATATTTAATACACTCCAGCTCAGTAGAATCCAGCCCAGCAAGGTTTAACCCAGTCCAACCCAGTTTAACCCAGCCCAGCCCACTTTAACCCAGTCCAGCTCAGTTTCATCCAGCCCAGCCCACTTCAGTTCACTCTAGCACAGTTTAACCCAGTCCAGCCCACTTTAACCCACTACAGCTAAGTTTAAACACAGTCCAGCTCAGTTCGATCCAGCCCGGTCCACATGAACCCAGTCCAGCTCACTTTAATCCAGCCCAGCCCAGTTCAGTTCACTCTAGCACAGTTTAACCCTGACCCGCCCACTTTAACCCACTACAGCTAAGTTTAAACACAGTCCAGCTCAGTTCGATCCAGCCCGGTCCACTTGAACCCAGTCCAGCTCACTTTAATCCAGCCCAGCCCAGTTCAGTTCACTCTAGCACAGTTTAACCCTGACCAGCCCAGTCTGATCCAGCCCAGCCCAGTTTAACCCAGGCCAGCCCAGTTTAACCCAGGACAGCCCAGTTTCATACAGCTCAACACAGTTTAACACAGGCCAGCCCAGTTTGATACAGCCCAGCCCAGTTTAACCCAGTCCAGCCATATTTAATACACTCCAGCCCAGTTTAACCCAGGCCAGCCCAGTTTAATCCAGGCCAGCCCAGTTTGATACAGCCCAACCCAGTTTAACCCAGTCCAACCATACTTAATACACACCAGCTCAGTATAATCCAGTCAACCACACTTTAACACAGCCCAGCCCACTTTAACCCAGTCCAGCTCAGTTTGATACAGCCCAGACCACTTCAGTTCACTCTAGCACAGTTAAACGATGTCCACCCCAGTTTAATCCACTCCAGATCAGTTAAGTCCATCCCAGCCCAGTTTAACACAGTCTAGCCGAGTTTAAACCAGTCCTACCCAGTCTGATACACCCCAGCCCAGTTTAAACCAGTCCAACCATATTTAACACACTCCAGCTCAGTATATTCCACTCCAGCCCAGTTTAACCCAGTCCAGCCCAGTTTGATACAGCCCACACCAATTTAACCCAGTCTAGCCCAGTTTAACCCAGCCCAGCTCAGTTTGATACAGCCCAGCCCAGTTTAACTTAGCCCAGCCCAGTTTAACCCGGGCCAGCTATATTTAATACAAACCAGCTCAATCTACTCCAGTCCACCCCAGTTTAAACCAGTCCAGACCAGTTTAACTCAGTCCAGCTCACTTTAATCCAGCCCAGCCCAGCCCAGTTCAGTTCACTCTGGCACAGTTTAATCCACTCCAGATTAGTTCAATCAATCCTAGCCCAGTTTAAACCACTCCAGCCAAGTCTAACCCAGCCCAGCTCAGTTTGATCCAGCCCAGCCCAGTTTTACCCAGTCCAGCCATATTTAATACACTCCCGCTCAGTATAATCCACTCCTGCCCAGTTTAACCCAGTCCAGCCCAATTTGATAAAGCCCACCCACTTTAACCCACTCCAGCCCAGTTTAACCCAGTACAGCCCACTTTTACCCCAGGCCAGCCCAGTTTAACCCAGGCCAGCCCAGTTTGATACAACCCAGTCCAGATTAACCCTGTCCAGCTCACTTTCATCCTGCCCAGCCCACTTCAGTTCACTCTAGCACTGTTTAACCCACTCAAGTCCACTGTAACCCAGTCCACCTCAGTTCAATCCAGCCCAGCCCAGTTTAACCCAGTCCAGCCCAGTTTAACCCAGTCCAGCTCAATTTAACCCAGCGCAGCCAAGTTTAACCCAGTCCAGTTCAGTTTAATCCAGGCCAGCCCACTTTAGTCCAGGCCAGCCCAGTTTAATACACTCCATCTCAGTTTAATCCGGTCCAGCCCAGCTTCACCCAGTCCAGCTCAGTTTAATCCAGCCCAACTCAGTTTGACACAGTCCAGCCCAGTTTAATCCAGACAAGCCCAGTTTAACCTAGTCCAGCTCAGTTTAACCCAGTCCAGCCCACTTTAATCCAGTCCAGCTAAATTTAATCAAACCCAGTGCAGTTTAACACAGTCCAGCCCAGTTTAGTTCACAGCAGCAGAGTTTAACCCAGTCCAGCTGTGTTTAATCCAGGCCAGCTCAGTTTGATCCAGTCCAGCTCAATTCAATCCAGCTCAACACAGTTAAATCCAGTCCAGCTCAGTTCAATCCAGCCCAGCCCACTTTAACCAAGTCCAACCCAGTTGGACCCATCCCAGCCCAGTTTAACCCACTCCACCCCAGTTTAACCCAGTCCAGCCACATTTAATATACTCCAGCCCAGTTTAACCCAGCGCAGCCCAGTTTAACCCAGGCCAACCCACTTTGGTACAGCCCAGCTCAGTTTGATCCTCCCCAGCCCAGTTCAGTTTACTCCAGCACAGCTTAACCCAGTCCAGCTCACTTTGATCCAGCCCAGCCAACTTCAGGTCACTCTAGCAGGGTTTAAGCCAGTCCAGCCCAGTTTAACACAGTCCAGCTCAGTTTAAACACAGTCCAGCTCAGTTTGATCAAGCCCAGCCCAGTTTATCCCAGTCTAGCTCACTTTCATCCTGCCCAGCCCACTTCAGTTCACTCTAGCACAGTTTAACCCTGTCCAGACCAATTTAATTCAGTCCAGCTCAGTTCAATCCATCCCAGCCCAGTTTAACCCGGGCCAGCCCAGTTTGATACAGCCCAGCCCAGTTTAACCCAGTCCAGCCATGTTTAACCCAGTCCATCCCAGTTTGTTACAGCCCAGCCCACTTTAACCCAGTCCAGCCATATTTAATACACTCCAGCTCAGTATAATCCAGCCCAGCCAAGTTTAACACAGTCCAACCCAGTTTAACCCAGCCCAGCCCACTTTAAGCCATCCAGCTCAGTTTGATCCAGCCCAGCCCACTTCAGTTCACTCTAGCACATTTTAAGCCAGTCCAGCCCAGTTTAACACAGTCCAGCTCAGTTTAAACACAGTCCAGCTCAGTCTGATCCAGCCCATCCAGTTTATCCCAGTCTAGCTCACTTTTATCCTGCCCAGCCCACTTCAGTTCACTCTAGCACAGTTTAACCCTGTCCAGACCAATTTAATTCAGTCCAGCTCAGTTCAATCCATCCCAGTCCACTTTAACCCGGGCCAGCCCACTTTGATACAGCCCAGCCCAGTTTAACCCAGTCCAGCCAAGTTTGTTACAGCCCAGCCCAGTTTAACCCAGTCCACCCATATTTAATACACTCCAGCTCAGTATAATCCACTCCAGTCCAGTTTAACCCAGCCCAGCCCACTTTAACCCAGTCCACCCATATTTAATACACTCCAGCTCAGTATAATCCACTCCAGTCCAGTTTAACCCAGTCCAGCCCAGTTTAACCCGGTCCAGCCCAGTTTAACACAGTCCATCTCAGTTTAAACACAGTCCAGCTCAGTCTGATGCAGCCCAGCCCTGTTTATCCCAGTCTAGCTCACTTTCATCCTGCCCAGCCCACTTCAGTTCACTCTAGCACAGTTTAACCCTGTCCAGACCAATTTAATTCAGTCCAGCTCAGTTCAATCCATCCCAGCCCAGTTTAACCCGGGCCAGCCCAGTTTAACCCAGTCCAGCCCAGTTTGTTACAGCCCAGCCCACTTTAACCCTAGTCCAGCCATATTTAATACACTCCAGCGCAGTAGAATCCAGCCCAGCAAGGTTTACCCCAGTCCAACCCAGTTTAACCCAGCCCAGCCCACTTTAACCCAGTCCAGCTCAGTTTAACCCAGCCCAGCCCAGTTTATCTCAGGCCAGCCATATTTAATATACTCCAGCTCAGTATAATCCTTTCCAGCCCAGTTTAACCCACTCCAGCCCAGTTCAATCCAGTCCAGACCACTTTAAACACAGTCCAGCCCAGTTTGATCCTGTCCACCCCAGTTTGACCCAGCCCAGCGCAGTTTAACCCACTCCAGCCCAGTTTGATCCAGCCCAGCCCAGTTTAACCCAGGCCAGCCCAGTTTAACCCAGTCCAGCCATATTTAATACACTCCATCTCAGTATAATCCACTCCAGCCCAGTTTAACCCAGGCCAGCCCAATTTGATAAAGCCCACCCCACTTTAACCCACTCCAGCCCAGTTTAACCCAGTACAGCCCACTTTTACCCCAGTACAGCCCAGTTTAAACCAGGCCAGCCCAATTTGATAAAGCCCACCCCACTTTAACCCACTCCAGCCCAGTTTAACCCAGTACAGCCCACTTTTACCCCAGTACAGCCCAGTTTAACTCAGGCCAGCCCAGTTTGATACAACCCAGCCCAGTTTAACCCTGTCCAGCTCACTTTCATCCTGCCCAGCCCACTTCAGTTCACTCTAGCACTGTTTAACCCACTCAAGCCCACTTTAACCCAGGCCACCTCAGTTCAATCCAGCCCAGCCCAGTTTAACCCAGTCCAGCCCAGTTTGATCCACCCCAGCCCAGTTTAACTCAGTCCAGCCATATTTAATACACTCCAGCTCAGTATAATCCACTCCAGCCCAGTTTAACCCAGGCCAGCCCAATTTGATAAAGCCCACCCCACTTTAACCCACTCCAGCCCAGTTTAACCCAGTACAGCCCACTTTTACCCCAGTACAGCCCAGTTTAAACACGGCCAGCCCAGTTTGATACAACCCAGCCCAGTTTAACCCAGTCCAGCTCACTTCCATCCTGCCCAGCCCACTTCAGTTCACTCTAGCACTGTTTAACCCACTCAAGCCCACTTTAACCCAGTCCACCTCAGTTCAATCCAGCCCAGCCCACTTTAACCCAGTCCAGCCATATTTAATACACACCAGCTCAGTATAATGCAATCCACCCCAGTTTAACACAGCCCAGCCCCGTTTCATCCAGCCCAGCCCAGTTCAGCTCACTCTAGCACAGTTTAACCCTGTCCAGCCTAGTTTAATCCACTCCAGATCACTTCAATCCATCCCAGGCCAGTTTAACCCACTCCACCCCAGTTTAACCCACTCCAGCCACTTTTAATACACTCCAGCCCAGTTTAACCCAGTGCAGCCCAGTTTAACTCAGGCCAACCCACTTTGATACAGCCCAGCTCAGTTTGATCCTCCCCAGCCCAGTTCAGTTTACTCCAGCACAGTTTAACCCAGTCCAGACCACTTTGATCCAGCCCAGCCAACTTCAGGTCACTCTAGCAGGGTTTAAGCCAGTCCAGCCCAGTTTGACACAGTCCAGCTCAGATTAAACACAGTCCAGCTCAGTCTGATCCAGCCCAGCCCAGTTTATCCCAGTCTAGCTCACTTTCATCCTGCCCAGCCCACTTCAGTTCACTCTAGCACAGTTTAACCCTGTCCAGACCAATTTAATTCAGTCCAGCTCAGTTCAATCCATCCCAGTCCACTTTAACCCGGGCCAGCCCACTTTGATACAGCCCAGCCCAGTTTAACCCAGTCCAGCCAAGTTTGTTACAGCCCAGCCCAGTTTAACCCAGTCCACCCATATTTAATACACTCCAGCTCAGTAGAATCCAGCCCAGCAAGGTTTAACCCAGTCCAACCCAGTTTAACCCAGCCCAGCCCACTTTAACCCAGTCCAGCTCAGTTTCATCCAGCCCAGCCCACTTCAGTTCACTCTAGCACAGTTTAACCCTGACCAGCCCACTTTAACGCACTACAGCTAAGTTTAAACACAGTCCAGCTCAGTTCGATCCAGCCCGGTCCACTTGAACCCAGTCCAGCTCACTTTAATCCAGCCCAGCCCAGTTCAGTTCACTCTAGCACAGTTTAACCCTGACCAGCCCAGTCTGATCCAGCCCAGCCCAGTTTAACCCAGGCCAGCCCAGTTTAACCCAGGACAGCCCAGTTTCATACAGCTCAACACAGTTTAACACAGGCCAGCCCAGTTTGATACAGCCCAGCCCAGTTTAACCCAGTCCAGCCATATTTAATACACTCCAGCCCAGTTTAACACAGGCCAGCCCAGTTTAATCCAGGCCAGCCCAGTTTGATACAGCCCAACCCAGTTTAACCCAGTCCAACCATACTTAATACACACCAGCTCAGTATAATCCAGTCAACCACACTTTAACACAGCCCAGCCCACTTTAACCCAGTCCAGCTCAGTTTGATACAGCCCAGACCACTTCAGTTCACTCTAGCACAGTTAAACGATGTCCACCCCAGTTTAATCCACTCCAGATCAGTTAAGTCCATCCCAGCCCAGTTTAACACAGTCTAGCCGAGTTTAAACCAGTCCTACCCAGTCTGATACACCCCAGCCCAGTTTAACCCAGTCCAACCATATTTAACACACTCCAGCTCAGTATATTCCACTCCAGCCCAGTTTAACCCAGTCCAGCCCAGTTTGATACAGCCCACACCAATTTAACCCAGTCTAGCCCAGTTTAACCCAGCCCAGCTCAGTTTGATACAGCCCAGCCCAGTTTAACCCAGCCCAGCCCAGTTTAACCCAGTCCAGCTATATTTAATACAAACCAGCTCAATCTACTCCAGTCCACCCCAGTTTAAACCAGTCCAGACCAGTTTAACTCAGTCCAGCTCACTTTAATCCAGCCCAGCCCAGCCCAGTTCAGTTCACTCTGGCACAGTTTAATCCACTCCAGATTAGTTCAATCAATCCTAGCCCAGTTTAACCCACTCCAGCCAAGTCTAACCCAGCCCAGCTAAGTTTGATCCAGCCCAGCCCAGTTTTACCCAGTCCAGCCATATTTAATACACTCCCGCTCAGTATAACCCACTCCAGCCCAGTTTAACCCAGTACAGCCCACTTTTACCCCAGGCCAGCCCAGTTTAACCCAGGCCAGCCCAGTTTGATACAACCCAGCCCAGATTAACCCAGTACAGCTCACTTTCATCCTGCCCAGCCCACTTCAGTTCACTCTAGCACTGTTTAACCCACTCAAGTCCACTGTAACCCAGTCCACCTCAGTTCAATCCAGCCCAGCCCAGTTTAACCCAGTCCAGCCCAGTTTAACCCAGTCCAGCCCAGTTTAACCCAGTCCAGCTCAATTTAACCCAGCGCAGCCAAGTTTAACCCAGTCCAGTTCAGTTTAATCCAGGCCAGCCCACTTTAGTCCAGGCCAGCCCAGTTTACTACACTCCATCTCAGTTTAATCCGGTCCAGCCCAGCTTCACCCAGTCCAGCTCAGTTTAATCCAGCCCAACTCAGTTTGACACAGTCCAGCCCAGTTTAATCCAGACAAGCCCAGTTTAACCTAGTCCAGCTCAGTTTAACCCAGTCCAGCCCACTTTAATCCAGTCCAGCTAAATTTAATCAAACCCAGTGCAGTTTAACACAGTCCAGCCCAGTTTAGTTCACAGCAGCAGAGTTTAACCCAGTCCAGCTGTGTTTAATCCAGGCCAGCTCAGTTTGATCCAGTCCAGCTCAATTCAATCCAGCTCAACACAGTTAAATCCAGTCCAGCTCAGTTCAATCCAGCCCAGCCCACTTTAACCAAGTCCAACCCAGTTGGACCCATCCCAGCCCAGTTTAACCCACTCCACCCCAGTTTAACCCAGTCCAGCCACATTTAATATACTCCAGCCCAGTTTAACCCAGCGCAGCCCAGTTTAACCCAGGCCAACCCACTTTGGTACAGCCCAGCTCAGTTTGATCCTCCCCAGCCCAGTTCAGTTTACTCCAGCACAGCTTAACCCAGTCCAGCTCACTTTGATCCAGCCCAGCCAACTTCAGGTCACTCTAGCAGGGTTTAAGCCAGTCCAGCCCAGTTTAACACAGTCCAGCTCAGTTTAAACACAGTCCAGCTCAGTTTGATCGAGCCCAGCCCAGTTTATCCCAGTCTAGCTCACTTTCATCCTGCCCAGCCCACTTCAGTTCACTCTAGCACAGTTTAACCCTGTCGAGACCAATTTAATTCAGTCCAGCTCAGTTCAATCCATCCCAGCCCAGTTTAACCCGGGCCGGCCCAGTTTGATACAGCCCAGCCCAGTTTAACCCAGTCCAGCCATGTTTAACCCAGTCCATCCCAGTTTGTTACAGCCCAGCCCACTTTAACCCAGTCCAGCCATATTTAATACACTCCAGCTCAGTAGAATCCAGCCCAGCCAAGTTTAACACAGTCCAACCCAGTTTAACCCAGCCCAGCCCACTTTAAGCCATCCAGCTCAGTTTGATCCAGCCCAGCCCACTTCAGTTCACTCTAGCACATTTTAAGCCAGTCCAGCCCAGTTTAACACAGTCCAGCTCAGTTTAAACACAGTCCAGCTCAGTCTGATCCAGCCCAGCCCAGTTTATCCCAGTCTAGCTCACTTTCATCCTGCCCAGCCCACTTCAGTTTACTCCAGAACAGTCTAACCCTGTCCAGACCAATTTAATTCAGTCCAGCTCAGTTCAATCCAGCCCAGCCCAGTTTAACCCACTCCAACCCAGTTTAACCCACTCCAGCCACATTTAATACACTCCAGCCCAGTTTAACCCAGCCCAGGACACTTTAACCCAGGCCAGCCATATTTAATACACACCAGCTCAGTATAATGCAATTCACCCCAGTTTAACACAACCCAGCCCCGTTTCATCCAGCCCAGCCCAGTTCAGCTCACACTAGCACAGTTTAACCCTGTCCAGCCTAGTTTAAGCCACTCCAGATCACTTCAATCCATCCCAGCCCAGTTTAACCCACTCCAGCCCAGTTTAACCCACTCCAGCCACATTTAATACACTCCAGCCCAGTTTAACCCAGTGCAGCCCAGTTTAACCCAGGCCAACCCACCTTGATACAGCCCAGCTCAGTTTGATCCTCCCCAGACCAGTTCAGTTTACTCCAGCCCAGTTTAACCCAGTCCAAACATATTTAATACACTCCAGGTCAGTATAATCCACTCTAGCACAGTTTAACCCTGTCCAGCCCAGTTTGATACAGCCCACCCCAGTTTAACACAGTCCAGCCCAATTTAACCTAGGCCAGCCCAGTTTGATACAGCCCAGCCCAGTTTAACCCAGGCCAGCCCAGTGTGATACAGCACAGCCCAGTTTAACCCAGTCCAGCCAAGTTTAACCCAGTCCAGCCCAGTTTGTTACAGCCCAGCCCAGTTTATCCCAGTCCAGCCATATTTAATACCCTCCAGCTCAGAATAATCCACTCCAGTCCAGTTTAACGCAGCCCAGCTTAACGCAGCCCTGCCCAGTTTAACCCAGTCCAGCTATATTTACTACACACCAGCTCAATCTACACTACTCCACCCCAGTTTAAACCAGTCCAGACCAGTTTAACTCAGTCCAGCTCACTTTAATCCAGCCCAGCTCAGTTCAGTTCACTCTGGCACAGTTTAATCCACTCCACATTAGTTCAATCCAGCCCAGCCCAGTTTAACCCAGTCCAGCCCAGTTTGATCCACCCCAGCCCAGTTTAACTCAGTCCAGCCATATTTAATACACTCCAGCTCAGTATAATCCACTCCAGCCCAGTTTAACCCAGGCCAGCCCAATTTGATAAAGCCCACCCCACTTTAACCCACTCCAGCCCAGTTTAACCCAGTACAGCCCACTTTTACCCCAGTACAGCCCAGTTTAAACCAGGCCAGCCCAGTTTGATACAACCCAGCCCAGTTTAACCCAGTCCAGCTCACTTCCATCCTGCCCAGCCCACTTCAGTTCACTCTAGCACTGTTTAACCCACTCAAGCCCACTTTAACCCAGTCCACCTCAGTTCAATCCAGCCCAGCCCACTTTAACCCAGTCCAGCCATATTTAATACACACCAGCTCAGTATAATGCAATCCACCCCAGTTTAACACAACCCAGCCCCGTTTCATCCAGCCCAGCCCAGTTCAGCTCACTCTAGCACAGTTTAACCCTGTCCAACCTAGTTTAAGCCACTCCAGATCACTTCAATCCATCCCAGCCCAGTTTAACCCACTCCACCCAGGTTTAACCCACTCCAGCCACATTTAATACACTCCAGCCCAGTTTAACCCAGTGCAGCCCAGTTTAACCCAGGCCAACCCACTTTGATACAGCCCAGCTCAGTTTGATCCTCCCCAGCCCAGTTCAGTTTACTCCAGCACAGTTTAACCCAGTCCAGACCACTTTGATCCAGCCCAGCCAACTTCAGGTCACTCTAGCAGGGTTTAAGCCAGTCCAGCCCAGTTTGACACAGTCCAGCTCAGATTAAACACAGTCCAGCTCAGTCTGATCCAGCCCAGCCCAGTTTATCCCAGTCTAGCTCACTTTCATCCTGCCCAGCCCACTTCAGTTCACTCTAGCACAGTTGAACCCTGTCCAGACCAATTTAATTCAGTCCAGCTCAGTTCAATCCATCCCAGTCCACTTTAACCCGGGCCAGCCCACTTTGATACAGCCCAGCACAGTTTAACCCAGTCCAGCCAAGTTTGTTACAGCCCAGCCCAGTTTAACCCAGTCCACCCATATTTAATACACTCCAGCTCAGTAGAATCCAGCCCAGCAAGGTTTAACCCAGTCCAACCCAGTTTAACCCAGCCCAGCCCACTTTAACCCAGTCCAGCTCAGTTTCATCCAGCCCAGCCCACTTCAGTTCACTCTAGCACAGTTTAACCCAGTCCAGCCCACTTTAACCCACTACAGCTAAGTTTAAACACAGTCCAGCTCAGTTCGATCCAGCCCGGTCCACTTGAACCCAGTCCAGCTCACTTTAATCCAGCCCAGCCCAGTTCAGTTCACTCTAGCACAGTTTAACCCTGACCAGCCCAGTCTGATCCAGCCCAGCCCAGTTTAACCCAGGCCAGCCCAGTTTAATCCAGGCCAGCCCAGTTTGATACAGCCCAACCCAGTTTAACCCAGTCCAACCATACTTAATACACACCAGCTCAGTATAATCCAGTCAACCACACTTTAACACAGCCCAGCCCACTTTAACCCAGTCCAGCTCAGTTTGATACAGCCCAGACCACTTCAGTTCACTCTAGCACAGTTAAACGATGTCCACCCCAGTTTAATCCACTCCAGATCAGTTAAGTCCATCCCAGCCCAGTTTAACACAGTCTAGCCGAGTTTAAACCAGTCCTACCCAGTCTGATACACCCCAGCCCAGTTTAAACCAGTCCAACCATATTTAACACACTCCAGCTCAGTATATTCCACTCCAGCCCAGTTTAACCCAGTCCAGCCCAGTTTGATACAGCCCACACCAATTTAACCCAGTCTAGCCCAGTTTAACCCAGCCCAGCTCAGTTTGATACAGCCCAGCCCAGTTTAACCCAGCCCAGCCCAGTTTAACCCAGTCCAGCTATATTTAATACAAACCAGCTCAATCTACTCCAGTCCACCCCAGTTTAAACCAGTCCAGACCAGTTTAACTCAGTCCAGCTCACTTTAATCCAGCCCAGCCCAGCCCAGTTCAGTTCACTCTGGCACAGTTTAATCCACTCCAGATTAGTTCAATCAATCCTAGCCCAGTTTAACCCACTCCAGCCAAGTCTAACCCAGCCCAGCTCAGTTTGATCCAGCCCAGCCCAGTTTTACCCAGTCCAGCCATATTTAATACACTCCCGCTCAGTATAATCCACTCCAGCCCAGTTTAACCCAGTCCAGCCCAATTTGATAAAGCCCACCCACTTTAACCCACTCCAGCCCAGTTTAACCCAGTACAGCCCACTTTTACCCCAGGCCAGCCCAGTTTAACCCAGGCCAGCCCAGTTTGATACAACCCAGCCCAGATTAACCCAGTACAGCTCACTTTCATCCTGCCCAGCCCACTTCAGTTCACTCTAGCACTGTTTAACCCACTCAAGTCCACTGTAACCCAGTCCACCTCAGTTCAATCCAGCCCAGCCCAGTTTAACCCAGTCCAGCCCAGTTTAACCCAGTCCAGCCCAGTTTAACCCAGTCCAGCTCAATTTAACCCAGCGCAGCCAAGTTTAACCCAGTCCAGTTCAGTTTAATCCAGGCCAGCCCACTTTAGTCCAGGCCAGCCCAGTTTAATACACTCCATCTCAGTTTAATCCGGTCCAGCCCAGCTTCACCCAGTCCAGCTCAGTTTAATCCAGCCCAACTCAGTTTGACACAGTCCAGCCCAGTTTAATCCAGACAAGCCCAGTTTAACCTAGTCCAGCTCAGTTTAACCCAGTCCAGCCCACTTTAATCCAGTCCAGCTAAATTTAATCAAACCCAGTGCAGTTTAACACAGTCCAGCCCAGTTTAGTTCACAGCAGCAGAGTTTAACCCAGTCCAGCTGTGTTTAATCCAGGCCAGCTCAGTTTGATCCAGTCCAGCTCAATTCAATCCAGCTCAACACAGTTAAATCCAGTCCAGCTCAGTTCAATCCAGCCCAGCCCACTTTAACCAAGTCCAACCCAGTTGGACCCATCCCAGCCCAGTTTAACCCACTCCACCCCAGTTTAACCCAGTCCAGCCACATTTAATATACTCCAGCCCAGTTTAACCCAGCGCAGCCCAGTTTAACCCAGGCCAACCCACTTTGGTACAGCCCAGCTCAGTTTGATCCTCCCCAGCCCAGTTCAGTTTACTCCAGCACAGCTTAACCCAGTCCAGCTCACTTTGATCCAGCCCAGCCAACTTCAGGTCACTCTAGCAGGGTTTAAGCCAGTCCAGCCCAGTTTAACACAGTCCAGCTCAGTTTGATCGAGCCCAGCCCAGTTTATCCCAGTCTAGCTCACTTTCATCCTGCCCAGCCCACTTCAGTTCACTCTAGCACAGTTTAACCCTGTCGAGACCAATTTAATTCAGTCCAGCTCAGTTCAATCCATCCCAGCCCAGTTTAACCTGGGCCGGCCCAGTTTGATACAGCCCAGCCCAGTTTAACCCAGTCCAGCCATGTTTAACCCAGTCCATCCCAGTTTGTTACAGCCCAGCCCACTTTAACCCAGTCCAGCCATATTTAATACACTCCAGCTCAGTATAATCCAGCCCAGCCAAGTTTAACACAGTCCAACCCAGTTTAACCCAGCCCAGCCCACTTTAAGCCATCCAGCTCAGTTTGATCCAGCCCAGCCCACTTCAGTTCACTCTAGCACATTTTAAGCCAGTCCAGCCCAGTTTAACACAGTCCAGCTCAGTTTAAACACAGTCCAGCTCAGTCTGATCCAGCCCAGCCCAGTTTATCCCAGTCTAGCTCACTTTCATCCTGCCCAGCCCACTTCAGTTTACTCCAGAACAGTCTAACCCTGTCCAGACCAATTTAATTCAGTTCAGCTCAGTTCAATCCAGCCCAGCCCAGTTTAACCCACTCCAGCCCAGTTTAACCCACTCCAGCCACATTTAATACACTCCAGCCCAGTTTAACCCAGCCCAGCCCACTTTAACCCAGGCCAGCCATATTTAATACACACCAGCTCAGTATAATGCAATTCACCCCAGTTTAACACAACCCAGCCCCGTTTCATCCAGCCCAGCCCAGTTCAGCTCACACTAGCACAGTTTAACCCTGTCCAGCCTAGTTTAAGCCACTCCAGATCACTTCAATCCATCCCAGCCCAGTTTAACCCACTCCAGCCCAGTTTAACCCACTCCAGCCACATTTAATACACTCCAGCCCAGTTTAACCCAGTGCAGCCCAGTTTAACCCAGGCCAACCCACCTTGATACAGCCCAGCTCAGTTTGATCCTCCCCAGACCAGTTCAGTTTACTCCAGCCCAGTTTAACCCAGTCCAAACATATTTAATACACTCCAGGTCAGTATAATCCACTCTAGCACAGTTTAACCCTGTCCAGCCCAGTTTGATACAGCCCAACCCAGTTTAACCCAGTCCAGCCCAATTTAACCTAGGCCAGCCCAGTGTGATACAGCACAGCCCAGTTTAACCCAGGACAGCCAAGTTTAACCCAGTCCAGCCCAGTTTGTTACAGCCCAGCCCAGTTTATCCCAGTCCAGCCATATTTAATACCCTCCAGCTCAGAATAATCCACTCCAGTCCAGTTTAACGCAGCCCAGCCCAGTTTAACCCAGTCCAGCTATATTTACTACACACCAGCTCAATCTACACTACTCCACCCCAGTTTAAACCAGTCCAGACCAGTTTAACTCAGTCCAGCTCACTTTAATCCAGCCCAGCTCAGTTCAGTTCACTCTGGCACAGTTTAATCCACTCCACATTAGTTCAATCCAGCCCAGCCCAGTTTAACCCAGTCCAGCCCAGTTTGATCCACCCCAGCCCAGTTTAACTCAGTCCAGCCATATTTAATACACTCCAGCTCAGTATAATCCACTCCAGCCCAGTTTAACCCAGGCCAGCCCAATTTGATAAAGCCCACCCCACTTTAACCCACTCCAGCCCAGTTTAACCCAGTACAGCCCACTTTTACCCCAGTACAGCCCAGTTTAAACCAGGCCAGCCCAGTTTGATACAACCCAGCCCAGTTTAACCCAGTCCAGCTCACTTCCATCCTGCCCAGCCCACTTCAGTTCACTCTAGCACTGTTTAACCCACTCAAGCCCACTTTAACCCAGTCCACCTCAGTTCAATCCAGCCCAGCCCACTTTAACCCAGTCCAGCCATATTTAATACACACCAGCTCAGTATAATGCAATCCACCCCAGTTTAACACAACCCAGCCCCGTTTCATCCAGCCCAGCCCAGTTCAGCTCACTCTAGCACAGTTTAACCCTGTCCAGCCTAGTTTAAGCCACTCCAGATCACTTCAATCCATCCCAGCCCAGTTTAACCCACTCCACCCAGGTTTAACCCACTCCAGCCACATTTAATACACTCCAGCCCAGTTTAACCCAGTGCAGCCCAGTTTAACCCAGGCCAACCCACTTTGATACAGCCCAGCTCAGTTTGATCCTCCCCAGCCCAGTTCAGTTTACTCCAGCACAGTTTAACCCAGTCCAGACCACTTTGATCCAGCCCAGCCAACTTCAGGTCACTCTAGCAGGGTTTAAGCCAGTCCAGCCCAGTTTGACACAGTCCAGCTCAGATTAAACACAGTCCAGCTCAGTCTGATCCAGCCCAGCCCAGTTTATCCCAGTCTAGCTCACTTTCATCCTGCCCAGCCCACTTCAGTTCACTCTAGCACAGTTGAACCCTGTCCAGACCAATTTAATTCAGTCCAGCTCAGTTCAATCCATCCCAGTCCACTTTAACCCGGGCCAGCCCACTTTGATACAGCCCAGCACAGTTTAACCCAGTCCAGCCAAGTTTGTTACAGCCCAGCCCAGTTTAACCCAGTCCACCCATATTTAATACACTCCAGCTCAGTAGAATCCAGCCCAGCAAGGTTTAACCCAGTCCAACCCAGTTTAACCCAGCCCAGCCCACTTTAACCCAGTCCAGCTCAGTTTCATCCAGCCCAGCCCACTTCAGTTCACTCTAGCACAGTTTAACCCAGTCCAGCCCACTTTAACCCACTACAGCTAAGTTTAAACACAGTCCAGCTCAGTTCGATCCAGCCCGGTCCACTTGAACCCAGTCCAGCTCACTTTAATCCAGCCCAGCCCAGTTCAGTTCACTCTAGCACAGTTTAACCCTGACCAGCCCAGTCTGATCCAGCCCAGCCCAGTTTAACCCAGGCCAGCCCAGTTTAATCCAGGCCAGCCCAGTTTGATACAGCCCAACCCAGTTTAACCCAGTCCAACCATACTTAATACACACCAGCTCAGTATAATCCAGTCAACCACACTTTAACACAGCCCAGCCCACTTTAACCCAGTCCAGCTCAGTTTGATACAGCCCAGACCACTTCAGTTCACTCTAGCACAGTTAAACGATGTCCACCCCAGTTTAATCCACTCCAGATCAGTTAAGTCCATCCCAGCCCAGTTTAACACAGTCTAGCCGAGTTTAAACCAGTCCTACCCAGTCTGATACACCCCAGCCCAGTTTAAACCAGTCCAACCATATTTAACACACTCCAGCTCAGTATATTCCACTCCAGCCCAGTTTAACCCAGTCCAGCCCAGTTTGATACAGCCCACACCAATTTAACCCAGTCTAGCCCAGTTTAACCCAGCCCAGCTCAGTTTGATACAGCCCAGCCCAGTTTAACCCAGCCCAGCCCAGTTTAACCCAGTCCAGCTATATTTAATACAAACCAGCTCAATCTACTCCAGTCCACCCCAGTTTAAACCAGTCCAGACCAGTTTAACTCAGTCCAGCTCACTTTAATCCAGCCCAGCCCAGCCCAGTTCAGTTCACTCTGGCACAGTTTAATCCACTCCAGATTAGTTCAATCAATCCTAGCCCAGTTTAACCCACTCCAGCCAAGTCTAACCCAGCCCAGCTCAGTTTGATCCAGCCCAGCCCAGTTTTACCCAGTCCAGCCATATTTAATACACTCCCGCTCAGTATAATCCACTCCAGCCCAGTTTAACCCAGTCCAGCCCAATTTGATAAAGCCCACCCACTTTAACCCACTCCAGCCCAGTTTAACCCAGTACAGCCCACTTTTACCCCAGGCCAGCCCAGTTTAACCCAGGCCAGCCCAGTTTGATACAACCCAGCCCAGATTAACCCAGTACAGCTCACTTTCATCCTGCCCAGCCCACTTCAGTTCACTCTAGCACTGTTTAACCCACTCAAGTCCACTGTAACCCAGTCCACCTCAGTTCAATCCAGCCCAGCCCAGTTTAACCCAGTCCAGCCCAGTTTAACCCAGTCCAGCCCAGTTTAACCCAGTCCAGCTCAATTTAACCCAGCGCAGCCAAGTTTAACCCAGTCCAGTTCAGTTTAATCCAGGCCAGCCCACTTTAGTCCAGGCCAGCCCAGTTTAATACACTCCATCTCAGTTTAATCCGGTCCAGCCCAGCTTCACCCAGTCCAGCTCAGTTTAATCCAGCCCAACTCAGTTTGACACAGTCCAGCCCAGTTTAATCCAGACAAGCCCAGTTTAACCTAGTCCAGCTCAGTTTAACCCAGTCCAGCCCACTTTAATCCAGTCCAGCTAAATTTAATCAAACCCAGTGCAGTTTAACACAGTCCAGCCCAGTTTAGTTCACAGCAGCAGAGTTTAACCCAGTCCAGCTGTGTTTAATCCAGGCCAGCTCAGTTTGATCCAGTCCAGCTCAATTCAATCCAGCTCAACACAGTTAAATCCAGTCCAGCTCAGTTCAATCCAGCCCAGCCCACTTTAACCAAGTCCAACCCAGTTGGACCCATCCCAGCCCAGTTTAACCCACTCCACCCCAGTTTAACCCAGTCCAGCCACATTTAATATACTCCAGCCCAGTTTAACCCAGCGCAGCCCAGTTTAACCCAGGCCAACCCACTTTGGTACAGCCCAGCTCAGTTTGATCCTCCCCAGCCCAGTTCAGTTTACTCCAGCACAGCTTAACCCAGTCCAGCTCACTTTGATCCAGCCCAGCCAACTTCAGGTCACTCTAGCAGGGTTTAAGCCAGTCCAGCCCAGTTTAACACAGTCCAGCTCAGTTTGATCGAGCCCAGCCCAGTTTATCCCAGTCTAGCTCACTTTCATCCTGCCCAGCCCACTTCAGTTCACTCTAGCACAGTTTAACCCTGTCGAGACCAATTTAATTCAGTCCAGCTCAGTTCAATCCATCCCAGCCCAGTTTAACCTGGGCCGGCCCAGTTTGATACAGCCCAGCCCAGTTTAACCCAGTCCAGCCATGTTTAACCCAGTCCATCCCAGTTTGTTACAGCCCAGCCCACTTTAACCCAGTCCAGCCATATTTAATACACTCCAGCTCAGTATAATCCAGCCCAGCCAAGTTTAACACAGTCCAACCCAGTTTAACCCAGCCCAGCCCACTTTAAGCCATCCAGCTCAGTTTGATCCAGCCCAGCCCACTTCAGTTCACTCTAGCACATTTTAAGCCAGTCCAGCCCAGTTTAACACAGTCCAGCTCAGTTTAAACACAGTCCAGCTCAGTCTGATCCAGCCCAGCCCAGTTTATCCCAGTCTAGCTCACTTTCATCCTGCCCAGCCCACTTCAGTTTACTCCAGAACAGTCTAACCCTGTCCAGACCAATTTAATTCAGTTCAGCTCAGTTCAATCCAGCCCAGCCCAGTTTAACCCACTCCAGCCCAGTTTAACCCACTCCAGCCACATTTAATACACTCCAGCCCAGTTTAACCCAGCCCAGCCCACTTTAACCCAGGCCAGCCATATTTAATACACACCAGCTCAGTATAATGCAATTCACCCCAGTTTAACACAACCCAGCCCCGTTTCATCCAGCCCAGCCCAGTTCAGCTCACACTAGCACAGTTTAACCCTGTCCAGCCTAGTTTAAGCCACTCCAGATCACTTCAATCCATCCCAGCCCAGTTTAACCCACTCCAGCCCAGTTTAACCCACTCCAGCCACATTTAATACACTCCAGCCCAGTTTAACCCAGTGCAGCCCAGTTTAACCCAGGCCAACCCACCTTGATACAGCCCAGCTCAGTTTGATCCTCCCCAGACCAGTTCAGTTTACTCCAGCCCAGTTTAACCCAGTCCAAACATATTTAATACACTCCAGGTCAGTATAATCCACTCTAGCACAGTTTAACCCTGTCCAGCCCAGTTTGATACAGCCCAACCCAGTTTAACCCAGTCCAGCCCAATTTAACCTAGGCCAGCCCAGTGTGATACAGCACAGCCCAGTTTAACCCAGGACAGCCAAGTTTAACCCAGTCCAGCCCAGTTTGTTACAGCCCAGCCCAGTTTATCCCAGTCCAGCCATATTTAATACCCTCCAGCTCAGAATAATCCACTCCAGTCCAGTTTAACGCAGCCCAGCCCAGTTTAACCCAGTCCAGCTATATTTACTACACACCAGCTCAATCTACACTACTCCACCCCAGTTTAAACCAGTCCAGACCAGTTTAACTCAGTCCAGCTCACTTTAATCCAGCCCAGCTCAGTTCAGTTCACTCTGGCACAGTTTAATCCACTCCACATTAGTTCAATCCAGCCCAGCCCAGTTTAACCCAGTCCAGCCCAGTTTGATCCACCCCAGCCCAGTTTAACTCAGTCCAGCCATATTTAATACACTCCAGCTCAGTATAATCCACTCCAGCCCAGTTTAACCCAGGCCAGCCCAATTTGATAAAGCCCACCCCACTTTAACCCACTCCAGCCCAGTTTAACCCAGTACAGCCCACTTTTACCCCAGTACAGCCCAGTTTAAACCAGGCCAGCCCAGTTTGATACAACCCAGCCCAGTTTAACCCAGTCCAGCTCACTTCCATCCTGCCCAGCCCACTTCAGTTCACTCTAGCACTGTTTAACCCACTCAAGCCCACTTTAACCCAGTCCACCTCAGTTCAATCCAGCCCAGCCCACTTTAACCCAGTCCAGCCATATTTAATACACACCAGCTCAGTATAATGCAATCCACCCCAGTTTAACACAACCCAGCCCCGTTTCATCCAGCCCAGCCCAGTTCAGCTCACTCTAGCACAGTTTAACCCTGTCCAGCCTAGTTTAAGCCACTCCAGATCACTTCAATCCATCCCAGCCCAGTTTAACCCACTCCACCCAGGTTTAACCCACTCCAGCCACATTTAATACACTCCAGCCCAGTTTAACCCAGTGCAGCCCAGTTTAACCCAGGCCAACCCACTTTGATACAGCCCAGCTCAGTTTGATCCTCCCCAGCCCAGTTCAGTTTACTCCAGCACAGTTTAACCCAGTCCAGACCACTTTGATCCAGCCCAGCCAACTTCAGGTCACTCTAGCAGGGTTTAAGCCAGTCCAGCCCAGTTTGACACAGTCCAGCTCAGATTAAACACAGTCCAGCTCAGTCTGATCCAGCCCAGCCCAGTTTATCCCAGTCTAGCTCACTTTCATCCTGCCCAGCCCACTTCAGTTCACTCTAGCACAGTTTAACCCTGTCCAGACCAATTTAATTCAGTCCAGCTCAGTTCAATCCATCCCAGTCCAGTTTAACCCGGGCCAGCCCACTTTGATACAGCCCAGCCTAGTTTAACCCAGTCCAGCCCAGTTTGTTACAGCCCAGCCCACTTTAACCCTAGTCCACCCATATTTAATACACTCCAGCTCAGTAGAATCCAGCCCAGCAAGGTTTAACCCAGTCCAACCCAGTTTAACCCAGCCCAGCCCACTTTAACCCAGTCCAGCTCAGTTTCATCCAGCCCAGCCCACTTCAGTTCACTCTAGCACAGTTTAACCCAGTCCAGCCCACTTTAACCCACTACAGCTAAGTTTAAACACAGTCCAGCTCAGTTCGATCCAGCCCGGTCCACTTGAACCCAGTCCAGCTCACTTTAATCCAGCCCAGCCCAGTTCAGTTCACTCTAGCACAGTTTAACCCTGACCAGCCCAGTCTGATCCAGCCCAGCCCAGTTTCACCCAGGCCAGCCCAGTTTAACCCAGGACAGCCCAGTTTGATACAGCTCAACACAGTTTAACACAGGCCAGCCCAGTTTGATACAGCCCAGCCCAGTTTAACCCAGTCCAGCCATATTTAATACACTCCAGCCCAGTTTAACACAGGCCAGCCCAGTTTAATCCAGGCCAGCCCAGTTTGATACAGCCCAACCCAGTTTAACCCAGTCCAACCATACTTAATAAACACCAGCTCAGTATAATCCAGTCAACCACACTTTAACACAGCCCAGCCCACTTTAACCCAGTCCAGCTCAGTTTGATACAGCCCAGACCACTTCAGTTCACTCTAGCACAGTTAAACGATGTCCACCCCAGTTTAATCCACTCCAGATCAGTTAAGTCCATCCCAGCCCAGATTAACACAGTCTAGCCAAGTTTAAACCAGTCCTACCCAGTCTGATACACCCCAGCCCAGTTTAAACCAGTCCAACCATATTTAACACACTCCAGCTCAGTATAATCCACTCCAGCCCAGTTTAACCCAGTCCAGCTCAGTTTGATACAGCCCACCCCAGTTTAACCCAGTCTAGCCCAGTTTAACCCAGCCCAGCTCAGTTTGATACAGCCCAGCCCAGTTTAACCCAGCCCAACCCAGTTTAACCCAGTCCAGCTATATTTAATACAAACCAGCACAATCTACTCCAGTCCACCCCAGTTTAAACCAGTCCAGACCAGTTTAACTCAGTCCAGCTCACTTTAATCCAGCCCAGCCCAGCCCAGTTCAGTTCACTCTGGCACAGTTTAATCCACTCCAGATTAGTTCAATCAATCCTAGCCCAGTTTAAACCACTCCAGCCAAGTCTAACCCAGCCCAGCTCAGTTTGATCCAGCCCAGCCCAGTTTAACCCACTCCAGCCATATTTAATACACTCCCGCTCAGTATAATCAACTCCTGCCCAGTTTAACCCAGTCCAGCCCAATTTGATAAAGCCCACCCACTTTAACCCACTCCAGCCCAGTTTAACCCAGTACAGCCCACTTTTACCCCAGGCCAGCCCAGTTTAACCCAGGCCAGCCCAGTTTCATACAACCCAGCCCAGATTAACCCTGTCCAGCTCACTTTCATCCTGCCCAGCCCACTTCAGTTCACTCTAGCACTGTTTAACCCACTCAAGCCCACTGTAACCCAGTCCACCTCAGTTCAATCCAGCCCAGCCCAGTTTAACCCAGTCCAGCCCAGTTTAACCCAGTCCAGCTCAATTTAACCCAGCCCAGCCCAGTTTAACCCAGTCCAGCCATATTTAATATACTCCAGCTCAGTATAATCCACTCCAGACCAGTTTAACCCAACCCAGCCCAGCCCAGTTTAACTTAGACCAGTTCACTTTAATCCTGCCCAGCCCACTTCAGTTCACTCTAGCACTGTTTAACTCTGTCCAGCCCAATTGAATTCACTCCAGCTCAGTTCAATTGAGCCCAGCCCAGTTTAGCCAGGCCAGCTATATTTAATACACTCCAACTCAGTATAATCCAGTTCAGACCCTTTTAACCCACTCCAGCCCACTTTAAACACAGTCCAGCTCAGTTTGATCCAAGCCAGCCCCGTTTAACCCAGTCCAGCTCACTTTAATCCAGCCAGCCCAGTTCAGTTCACTCTAGCACAGTTTAAACCAGTTCAGCC
This sequence comes from Pezoporus flaviventris, assembly GCF_033815535.1. NCBI lineage: Eukaryota > Metazoa > Chordata > Aves > Psittaciformes > Psittacidae > Pezoporus > Pezoporus flaviventris. Next base: position 147,317 of record NW_026892786.1, on the reverse strand, counting down.
CAGTTTGATCCAGCCCAGCCCAGTTTAACCCTGTCCAGCCATATTTAACCCACTCCAGTCCAGTTTAATCCAGCCCAGCCAAGTTCAGTTCACTCTAGCACAGTTTAACCTTGTCCAGCCCTGTTCAATCCAGTCCAGCTCAGTTCAATCCAGATCAGGCCAGTTTAACCCAGTCCAGACCAGTCTAATCCAGTCCATCTCAGTTTAGCCCAGCCCAGTTTAACCCAGTCCAGCCGAGTTTAACCCAGTCCAGCCAAGTTTAACCATGTCCAGCCTAGTTTAATCCACTCCCCATCAGTTCAATCCTTCCCAGCCCAGTTTAACCCAGTCCAGCCAACTTTAACCCAGTCCAGCCCAGTTTGATCCAGCCCAGCACAGTTTAACCCAGTCCAGCCATATATAATACACTCCAGCTCAGTATAATCCACTCCAGCTCACTTTAATCCAGTCCAGATCAGTTCAATCCAGCCCAGCCCTGTTTAACCCAGTCCAGCCCAGTTTTACCCCAGTACAGCCCTGTTTAACCCAGTACATCCATATTTAATACACTCCAGCTACATATAATCCACTCCAGCCCTGTTTAACCCAGTCCAGCTCAGTTTGATCCAACACAGCCCAGTTTAACCTAGTCCAGCTCACTTTGATCCTAGTTCACTCTAGCACAGGTTAACCCAGTCTAGCCCACTTTAATCCAGTCTGGCTCAATTTAACCCAGTCCAGCCCCGGTTAACTCAGTCCAGCCCAGTTTAACCTAGTCCAGCTCAGTTTGATCCAGCCCAGGCCAATTTAATCCAGTCCAGCTCAGTTTAATGCAGCCCAGCCCAATTCAGTTCACTGTAGCACTTTTTAACCCAGTTCAGCCCTATTTAATTCAGTCCAGCTCAGTTCAATCCAGCACAGCCCAGTTTAACCTAGTCCAGCCATATTTAATGCACTCCAACTCAATATAATCCAGGCCAGCCCAGTTTAATCCAGGCCTGCTCAGTTCAATCCAGCCCAGCCCAGTTTAACCCAGTCCAGTCCAGCCCAGTCTGATACAGCCCAGCCTAATTTAACGCAGTCCAGCCCGTTTTAATCCAGTCCAGCTCACTTCAATCCAGCCCAGCCCACTTTAACCCAGTCCAGCCCAGTTTGATACAGTCCAGCCCAGTTTAACCCAGTCCAGCCATATTTAATACACACCAGCTCAGTATAATCCAATCCACCCCAGTTAACCCCACTCCAGACCAGTTTAACCCAGTCTATATTAGTTTGATCCAGCCAAGCCCACTTTAACCCAGTCCAGCTCAGTTTGATCCAGCCCAGCCCAGTTTAGTTCACTCTAGCACAGTTTAACCCTGTCCAGCCCAGTTTAATCCAGTCCAGCTCTCTTCAATCCAGCCCAGCCCAGTTTAACCCAGTCAAGCCCACTTTAAACACAGTCCAGCTCAGTTTGATCCAGGCCAGCCCTGTTTAAACTAGTCCAGCCCACTTCAATGCCTTCCAGCCCGGTTTAATCCATTCCAGCTCAGTTACATCCAGTCCAGTGCATTTTAACCCAGTCCAGCTCAGTTTAATGCAGTCCAGCCCAATATAATCCAGTCCAGCTAAATTTAATCAAGTGCAGCCCAGTTTAATCCAGAGCAGATAAATTTAATCCAGCCCAAGACAGTTTAACCCAGTCCAGCACAGTTTAACAGAGTCTAGCCTAATTTAACAGAGTCCAACCCAGTTTAATCCAGTCCATCTCAGTTTAATTCAGCCCAGTTTAGTTCACTCAAGCCCACTCTAATCCAGTCTGTCTCAGTTTAACCCAGTCTAGCCCAGTTTAACTCAGTCCAGCTCAGTTTAATCCAGACAAGGCCAGTTTAACCCTGTCCAGTCCGTTTTAATCCAGTCTAGCTCAGTTAGATATAGCCCAGCGTAGTTCAGTTCACTGTAGCACAGATTAACAGTATCCAGCCCAGTTCAATCCAGTCCAGCCCAGTTTAGTTCACTCCAGCACAGTTTAATCCAGTCCAGCCCAATTTAATCTAGCCCAGCCAAGTTTAACCCAGTCTGGCTGTTGCAGTTTAGTGTATTTTAGGGATAAGGATTAGGGAGACTTCTTTGGTGAGGGTAGTGTTAGGGAGTTAGGTTTAGGATTAGGTTTATGGTTAGGATTAGGGTAAAATTTAGGGTCAGATTTTTCTAAACCGGATTAAGCCGGGCCAGATTAAGCCGGGCCAGATTATCCCGGGTCAGATTATCCCGGGTCAGATTATCCCGGGTCAGATTATCCCGGGTCAGATTATCCCGGGTCAGATTATCCCGGGTCAGATTATCCCGGGTCAGATTATCCCGGGTCAGATTAGCTTAGCCGGCCTTAGATTATCCTGGGTTAGACGCCATTGAAACGCTAAGTTCTCCATTAAGACACTACATTCTCCATTGAAACGCCAAGTTCTCCAGTGAAACGCTAAGTTCTTCAGTGAAACGTTAAATTCAGAAATGAAACAAGAAATTATCTATTGAAACACTCAGTTTTGTATTGAAATGGTAATTTATCCATCGAAACGCTGAGTTCTGTACCGAAATACTAAGTTCTGCATTCAAATGCGAAGTTCCGCATTCAAACGCCAAGATCTGCATTGAAATGCTATGTTCTGCTTTGTAACACTATGTTCTCCATTGAAACTATAACTTGTCCATTGAAATGCTACCTTCTCCAAGCACACACAAACTTCTCCAGTTAGACACAAGGTTCTGCAATTAGACACAAGGTTCTGCAATTAGACACAAGGATCACCAAATAGACACAAGGATCTCCACTTAGACACCAGGATCACCAATTAGACACTACAGACACCATTTAGACACTAAGTTCTCCTTTGAGACAGTACTTTCTCCAATTAGACACTAATTTCTAAAAACTTTTAAGTTGTAAAAGCATCCAAGTTCTAAAAACATTTTAAATTGACAACCCACGTTCGATGCAAAGACAAAAGCCCAAAGCCTAGAACTGCCCACACACGCTTGCACGCATCTATATACGCTCACACACATACCAAACGCATTCCCCTGCCGCCGGCCTCACTGCTCCAAAACCCACCTCTGCTCTTCCCTTCCGATGCCTACCCCTGCCTCGCTGAGAATAAATACACGGGCACCGCGCTCTTGGGAACATCCTGAAAACCGTGCCTGCCAAAACCCCGTCCCTGCACCCAACATTGCTCAAACAGAAGCGTTGACAAATGTCGCCTCGCAGACCAGCCGGCATTGGGGAAAAAATCCCCTGCCGGTAGAGGGAGAAAAACAACACCCCCCATCTGCGACTTTTTGTTTCTCAATATCTCAAAATCTAAAAAGGGAAAACATTGTAAATCGACAACCCACATCCCACCCATACACACAAGCCCTAAACAGACAACAACCCACAAACTAACACTGACATGCGTTCTAAAACTATCACCACCATTCAGAGACTAAGACCAGCATTCTAACCCTAAGTCATGCATTCTAAGACTGATACGCACCCTAAGACTAACACCAGCACTCTAAGACGAACACTAGAATTCTGTGACTAAGACATCCATTTGAAGACTAACACCAACATTCTAGCACTAAGACATCCATTTTAAGACTAGCACCAGCATTTTAAGGTGAACACCAGCTTTCCAAGCCTAACACCGGCATTCGAAGTCTAACACCAGCATTCCAAGGCCAATACCAGTAACATTTACTAATTAACCAAGTTCATGTAAGGTCACATCATACATTTCATTTAAAGGCATTTACATACATAAATGGCATCATTCACATTTTACAATGCATCCTCAGAAATCCAACAGCGCTTTACTACTTACACAAGATGTTCGACAGGTAGCATGCTTTGTCACATAACCATCATCAGACGTCCTTTACACACGGCAACGCAGCCTTCCATTTGACACCGACAGCTTTCCTGCCTCTGGAATCTTCTACAAGCTGCCAATTGCCATCCAGAAACAGAAGGAGCGCCTCTGCAATCTACAGGTCCTCTACACACTAACCTGCAGACAAAAATACATTTCTCTCAGTATCATTACAATATGACCTCTAAACATCCTCCCCTCGCTTTATTTTTCTCTATGTCCGCAAAGCTAACTACGTGCACCCAACAGACAACACTCACTGCACCGAAACAGATTTAACCACCACCTCCACCCCTATATGAGACAGCAACTTAAGGGCTGCCACACCAACTCTCACATGTTCTTTCCTAATACAAAACAACACCCCCCAGCCTGGCGTCAGGAATTCTGAGCAACTAAATCACCTGAAGCCTCAAAATCAACCTGCCTGAAAACCCCGTACCTGCACCGACCGCCGCTCAACCATAGGCAGTGACGAACGTCAACTCGCAGACTGGCTGGAAGCAGTAAAAAACCCAACTTGGGGAGGAAAACAAAAAAAATCCCATGGCTGCGATTTTAGGTTCTAAACATCTGAAGACCTGGAAAGGAAAAATATTTTAAATCTACAACCCACTCCCACGCACACACACAAGCCCTAAGCCTACAAACACCCATACACGCTTCCACTGATCTACATATGCCCACACGCGTGCCAAATGCAACATCCTGATGCCTTTCACACGGGCCCAAACTCTGCCTCCGCTCATCCCTGCCAAGCCTACCTCTGCCTCCCTGGAATAAATCAGCAGGAACCGTCTTCCCAGGAAGATCCTAAACACCCTGGCTGACAAAACTACGGCCCTGCACGGACCATTGCTCAAACATAAGCGATGAGAAATGTTATCAGTCACACACATGATCCAAGGTAGAAAACTAAACTGTGATTATAAAAAACCACCACAGAGGTTCAAAAGTTCAGAAATTCCAGGGCACAGAAAACCAGAGACCAACACGGAACTCTCCACAAGCTTAATATCAGAAATGATGGAACTAGTAAAGGATACAGTAAAGGACATTTCTCATGTTGGCTTATCTTACCAAGCCCAAGGACCCTGGGAAGACCATCAGCAAACCAGCTCCGACAATCGTCATGGCAGTGCCAGGTGGCAAGGCCAACCTTAGCGGGCGTCCCCGCGCAGGCAACCTTCACCTGCCTGGCATGAGCTTCTGCCTCCCTCACACAGCATGAGGCTCGGGCTTTCATACTCACAAAAACACACGCTCGTTGCTACGCAGGGGGCCAGCCCACGTCGCAAGGAGCGGCCAGCCGTATCTAGGAAGGTCTCCCAGGGTCAGGACTTCTCCAGGCACTTCTAAAGCACAACTCTCTGGCTAGGAACCAAAGCTGGACCTCGCCTGAAGCAGCCACAGCACAACTCTCTGCGAGGAGCTAAAGACAACAAACACTACTTTCCCACCCGTGCCTGGTTCACCAAGGATCGTTACGCATCGTCCCTGACACGACACCCCAGACTTAAGCCCCATAAATGGCACCTTCTCATCCTGGCATTTAACTCTCAGGCACTACCTATGCTGAAACTGACCATTCCCCTCCCAGCCACCTCCAAGTGTCTTCTCAGACATTCGGCCGCAAATACTACACTGGAAGGCTACAGCCCAAACCCCTTCCTGCCATTCTGACATTGTCCCCTACCCCCTCGCCTCCTAAAGCAGTCCCTCTACTTAGCTTGCGTAGTTCTATGCGTCTCGAGGCAACCTCACTGCTCAGAACTCCCACGGCAGACTCCAGCCATGCTGCAGACCTTGACAAGTTCCACTTCCTCATCTGCCAGAAACGAACAAAAAACAGGGTACAGCCTGCGGTGGCCCTCGTCTCCACCACCCCAGCCATCCCGCCCGGCCTGTTCTTACCAACCCTCGGGCTCCTCCAAAGCGCCTCAACACTGGCCTTGCCTGTCCCAAAGCCTGATTCCAAGCATCTCCTACTCTCCATGCCCTAGAAGAGCAAAAAACTCCAACGACCATGGTTCTCGCAAAACTGACAAATCCCGCAATCCTTCTCCTTACCTGCCTGACTCACCTCAAGCACTCATCCGACTCCAAAGATCCAGGGCAAGACTTGCAATACCAAACACAAATACTAAAAGCACTGACCATGTTCTTCTCAATTCTAAGCTACCGCACACACACACAAACCCCTTACCTCCTCACAGCCCTCCACCATTGGCACCTTCACCTGTCCTGAGTTACCTGCGGCACCTGAAACACCAAGGGAAACAGACAAACCCTGAGAGAGGGTTCAAAGTCACACCCTTCTGTCACCAAGTCACCGCTCCCTCTCCCATCACTCTGCTAATCCTCCGCTGGCCTTTGCACGCCTTCCCTTCTCTTCTTTGAGCCCGGGCACCGCCTGCAGAACACAACATGAAGAGCTGGTTTTCATTTCACAAAAACCACGAGACGCTCACTCACTTACTGCTTCAGTCTGATAAGCAGAACTCACCGAGTCCAAGTCAGCTCGGGGTCACGCAGCTCACTTGACTCCTCACTCCGCACCTGCAAATTAAAAACACACAGAAGGTCATAAGCCAGCCAGGAGAATAAACTGGAACTTGCTTCTGACACCACAGATTGACTCACCTGGTACCATCACTCAGCTCAACCCTCCTCCATCAGCCTCTCACAGGTGGCTAACCATCTTACCATCTGCAAAAACAACAGGGCCTTATTCACAGCAACACCAAGCAAAAGCTTATTCTGCCTCTAAGTCTCACCCCAAGCTCACACCAATACCTAGGTTGACAGGCATACACAGATTCATGTTCAGACAATCTCAACACAGACCCTCACACCCTCAGGCTCAGACACTAACTCTACATAGACTATCCCACCCACTCCCAAGCAGACTCTCTGGCCCTGACTCATTAACTACAAGCTTATTCTCAGAGCTCTTCTCTCCATTCACACAGCTCATCAAGAGGAGAGAACTACACTGTCAATATAAAACCCCACCACCTACGTTCCACAGGTTAAGAAATCCAGCTGACAGAAAACCAGAGACAAGCAGAATACTCACAGCTAGCTTATTAATACAGAATACTATAGAGATAGCAAAGCATAGTTCTCCTGCTTACTTATCTTAATAACCCCAAGGACCCTGGGAAGACCATCAGCAAACCAGCTCCGACAGTCTTCATGGCAGTGCCAGGTGGCAGGCTCAACCTTAGCGGGCGTCCCCGCGCAGGCAACGTTCACCTGCCTGGATGAGCTTCTGCCTCCCTCACACAGCATGAGGCTCGGGCTTTCATACTCACAAAAACACATGCTCATTGCTACGCAGGGGGCCAGCCCACGTCGCAAGAAGCGGCCAAACGTATCTAGGAAGGTCTCCCAGGGTCAGGACTTCTCCAGGCAGTTCTAAAGAACAACTCTCTGGCTAGGAACCAAAGCTGAACTTCACCTGAAGCAGCCACAGCACAACTCTCTGCGAGGAGCCAAAGGCAACAAACACTACTTTCCCACCCTGGCCTGGTTCACCAAGGACCGTTACCTACTGCCCCTGATACGACACCCCAGACTTAAGCCCCACAAACGGCACCTTCTCATCCTGGCATTTAACTCCCAGGCACTACCTTCACTAAAACTGACCATTCTCCTCCCAGCCACCTCCAAGCATCTTCTCATACATTCTGGATCAAATACTACATTGGAAGGCTACTTCTCAAACCCCTTCCTGCCATTCTGACATTATTCCCCACCCCCTCGCCTCCTAAAGCAGTCCTTCTACTTAGCGTGCAGAGTCCCAGGCGTCTCGAGGCAACCTCACTGTTCAGAACTCCCATGGCAGACGCCAGCCATGCTGCAGACCTTGACAAGTTCCTCTTCATCATCTGCAGAAACAAACCAAAAACAGGGAACAGCCTGTGGTGGCCCTCATCTCCATCACCCCAGCCATCCCGCCCGGCCTGTTCCTTACCAAACCTCGGCCTCCTCCAAAGCTCCTCAACACTGTGCTTGCCTGTCCCCAACCCATTCTACAGAGTGACCTGGGGTCTCTCCTGCCCTCCGTGCTCTAAGAGTGCGACAGAAAACAATGACCATGGTTCTTGCAAAAGTGACCGACCCCACAATCCTTCTCCTTACCTCCCTCACTCAACTCAAGCACTCATCCTACTCCAAAGATCCAGGGCAAGACCTGCAATGCCAAACACAAACACTAATAGCCCTGAACATGTTCTTCTCAATTCTAAGCTACCGCACACGCACACAAACCCCTTACCTCCTCACAGCCCTCCTCACTTGGCACCTTCAACTCTCCCGGGTTACCTGCAGCACCTGAAACACAAAGGGAAACAGACAAACCCTGAGAGAGGGTTCAAAGTCACACCCTTCCCTCACCAAGTCCCCACTCCCTCTCCCGTCACTCTGCTACTCCTCCATTGGACTTTGCACGCCTTCCCTTCTCTTCTTTGATCCTGGGCACCACCTGCAGAACACAACATGAAAAGCTGGTTTTAATTTCACAAAAACTTCAAGACGCTCACTCACTTGCTGCTTCAGTCTGATAAGCAGAACTCACGAGTCCAAGACAGCTCAGGGGCACCCAGCTCTGCTTCGCACCTTGCTCCGCACCTACCAATTTAAAAACACACAGCAAGTCATAAGCCAGCCAGGAGAATAAGGCATAGCTTCCTTCTGAAACAAAAAATTTACCCACCTGCTTCCTTCACTCAGCTCAACCCTCCTCCATCAGCCTCTCACACAGGGCTAAACATCTCGCCATCTGCAAGAACAACCTGGCCTTATTCACAGCAATGCCAAGTAAAAGCTTAATCTGCCTCTAAGACTCAGCCTAAGCTCACACTGACACTTGGGTTGTCTGAATATGAGTCTGTGTATGCCTTTCAATCTCAACACAGACTCTCACACCCTCTGGCTCAGACACTAACTCTACACAGACTATCACACCCACTCCCAAGCAGGCTCTTTGTCCCTGACTCATTAAACCCAAGCTTATTCTCACAGCTCTTCTGTCCACTCACACAGCTCATCAAGAGGAGAGAACTACACTGTGAATACAGAACCCCACCACATACGTTTCACAGTTCAAGAATTCCAGGTAAGAGAAAAACAGAGACAAGTAGAAAATGCACAGCTAGCTTATTAATACAGAAAACTATACAGATAGTGAAGCATGCTTCTCCTGGTTGCTGATCTTACCAACCCCAAGGACCCTGGGAAGACCATCGGCAAACCAGCTCCAACAATCGTCATGGCAGTGCCAGGTGGCAGGCTCAACCTTAGCGGGCGTCCCCTGTGCAGGCAACCTTCACCTGCCTGGATGAGCTTCTGCCTCCCTCACACAGCATGAGGCTCGGGCTTTCATACTCACAAAAACGCACGCTCATTGCTACGCAGGGGGCCAGCCCACGTCGCAAGAAGCGGCCAACCGTATCTAGGAAGGTCTCCCAGGGTCAGGACTTCTCCAGGCAGTTCTAAAGAACAACTCTCGGGCTAGGAACCAAACTGGACCTCGCCTGAAGCAGCCACAGCACAACTCTCGGCGAGGAGCCAAAGGCAACAAACACTACTTTCCCACCCTTGCCTGCTTCACCAAGGACCCTTACCTACTGCCCCTGACACGACACCCCAGACTTAAGCCCCACAAAAGGCACCTTCTCATCCTGGCATTTAACTCCCAGACACTACCTTCACTAAAACTGACCATTCCCCTCCCAGCCACCTCCAAGCGTCTTCTCAGAAAATTCTGCCGCAAATACTACATTTGAAGGCTACAGCCCAAACCCCTTCCTGCCATTCTGACATTGTCCTCCACCCCCTCGCCTCCTAAAGCAGTCCCGCTACTTAGCGTGCAGAGTCCCATGCGTCTCGAGGCAACCTCACTGCTCAGAACTCCCACGGCAGACTCCAGCCATGCTGCAGACCTTGACAAGTTCCTCTTCATCATCTGCCAGAAACAAACCAAAAACAGGGAACAGCCTATGGTGGCCGTCATCTCCACCACCCCAACCATCCCGCCCGGCCTGTTCCTTACCAACCCTCGGGCTCCTCCAAAGCGCCTCAACGCTGGCCTCGCCTGTCCCAGAGCCATTCCACAGTCTCATTCCAAGCGTCTCCTGCTCTCCACGCCCTAGAAGAGCAAAGAACTCCAATGACTATGGTTCTTGCGAAACTGACCGATCCCACAATCCTTCTCCTTACCGCCCTGACTCACCAGAAGCACTCATCCGACTCCAGAGGTCCAGGGCAATACCTGCAATACCAAACACAAATACTAAAAGCACTGAACATGTTATTCTCAATTCTAAGCTACCACACACACAAACCCCTTACCTCCTCACAGCCCTCCTCACTTGGCACCTTCACCTCGCCTGAGTTACCTGCAGCACCTGAAACACAAAGGGAAACAGAGAAACCCTGAGAGAAGGTTCAAAGTAACACCCTTCACTCACCAAGTGCCCACTCCCTCTCCCGTCACTCTGCTACTCCTCCGCTGGACTTTGCACGCCTTCCCTTCTCTTCTTTGAGCCCGGGCACCGCCTGCAGAACACAACATGAAGAGCTGGTTTTCATTTCACAAAAACCACCAACGCTCCATCAATTGCTGCTTCAGTCTGCCAAGCAGAACTCACTGAGCCCAGGACAGCTCTGGGGCACCCAGCTCGCTTCGCACCTCCAAATTAAAAACACACAGCAAGTCATAAGCCAGCCAGGAGAATAAACTGGAACTTGCTTCTGACACCACAAATTGGCTCACCTGGTTCTGTCACTCGGCTCAACCCTCTTCCATGAGCCTCTCACACGTGGCTAAGCATCTCACCATCTGCAAGAACAACCTGGCCTTATTCACAGCAACGCCAAGCAAAAGCTTATTCTGCCTCTAAGTCTCACCCCAAGCTCACACTCACCCTTAGGTTGACAGGCATACACAGACTGACATTCAGACAACCTCAGCAAAGACCCTCACACCCTCTGGCTCAGACACTAACTCTACATAGACTATCACACCCACTCCCAAGCAGCCTGTCTGGGCCTGTCTCATTAATTACAAGCTTATTCTCAGAGTTCTTCTCTCCATTCACACAGCTCATCAAGAGGAAAGAACTACACTGTGATTATAAAACCCCACCACATACATTCCACAGTTCAAGAGTTCCAGGTGACAGAAAACCAGAGAAAATCAGAAAACTCACAGCTAGCTTATTAATACAGAAAACCATACAGATAGCAAAGCATGCTTCTCATGGTTCGTTATCTTACCAACCCCAAGGACCCCGGAAAGACCATCAGCAAACCAGCTCCGACAATCGTCATGGCAGCGCGAGGTGGCAAGCCCAACCTTAGCGGGCGTCCCCGCGCAGGCAACGTTCACCTGGCTGGCATGAGCTTCTGCCTCCCTCACACAGCATGAGGCTCGGGCTTTCATACTCACAAAAACGCACGCTCATTGCTACGCAGGGGGCCAGCCCACGTCGCAAGGAGCGGCCAGCTGTATCTAGGAAGGTCTCCCAGAGTCAGGACTTCTCCAGGCACTTCTAAAGAACAACTCTCTGGCTAGGAACCAAAGCTGGACCTCGCCTGAAGCAGCCACAGCACAACTCTGTGCGAGGAGCCAAAGACAACAAACACTACTTTCCCACCCGTGCCTGGTTCACCAAGGACCGTTACCTACTGCCCCTGACACGACACCCCAGACTTAAGCCCCACAAATGGCACCTTCTCATCCTGGCATTTAACTCCCAGGCACTACCTACGCTGAAACTGACCATTCCCCTCCCAGCCACCTCCAAGCGTCTTCTCAGAAAATTCTGCCTCAAATACTACACTGGAAGGCTACAGCTCAAACCCCTTCCGGCCATTCTGACATTATTCCCCACCCCCTCGCCTCCTAAAGCAGTCCTTCTACTTAGCATGCAGAGTCCCAGGCGTCTTGAGGCAGCCTCACTGCTCAGAACTCCCACAGCAGACACCAGCCATGCTGCAGACCTTGACAAGTTCCTCTTCATCATCTGCCAGAAACAAACCAAAAACAGGGAACAGCCTGTGGTGGCCGTCATCTCCACCACCCCAGCCGTCCCGCCCAGCCTGTTCCTTACCAACCCTCAAGCTCCTCCAAAGCGCCTCAACACTGGCCTCGCCTGTCCGAAAGCCATTCCACAGTCTGATTCCAAGCATCTCCTACTCTCCATGCCCTAGAAGAGCAAAAAAATCCAATGACCATGGTTCTTGCAAAACTGACCGAGCCTACGATCCTTCTCCTTACTTCCGTGACTCAAGACAAGCTCTCATCTGACTCCAAAGGTCCAGGGCCAGACCTGCAATACCAAACACAAACTGAACCCCCTTTGCTGTGTTCTTCTAAACACTGAGACAACACACTCTAAAACAAACCCTCACCTTTTCACAACTGGAAAAGGAAACTGGAGCAGTGCCCCAGAAGACTATTGCTGAGGTGTCTGAAACAAAGTATGGTCTTTCCTGAACTCTTACAAGTACAGAAAACAAATACTTAGCCCACTTTTAAATAACCAATGTAATCAGTCAGAATAGAAAGAACGAGTCCAAACAACAGGCTTACCACCTTTAGTTTTAGCAGTGATGTGGAAACGCCAACACAGATCACAATCAAATGCACTCACTGAAACAGCCAAGCTGTATTACTTTGCCCACTGTGAGATGGTGCTATAAAACATCCCATTTCGGTTTTGTCATCTTTATGGCACATTTCAGACCTATTCCTGCTATTCTGATGCTGTTCCCCACCCCTCTTCTGCCAAAAAGTAGTCTTCCTGCTTCGTTTTTATAGTGACTTAAGTCTCAAATCGTACTTATTGCTCAGGTGTCTCATACTAGACACCTGGGTGTTCACAGCATCCACCCAATTCATTTCTCTCATCTGCAATAACAATAGGAAAGAAAAACCCAAACAAAAAAGTAGCCATATAACATTTTAAAGGCAAACAATTAAAAAGAAATGCTCTGAAATCTTAACTACATGCAGAGTGTAAAGAACCAGCGTCTCCTATACTTTAGACTTTTAACATAATAAATGAGCTAACTAAAAAACATTCTTAGACCTTTCTCTGCCAAATACCACCATTTCTTTAACAGCCTCATCCCAAAACAATAATAATATCCCCTTTTGGTCTTCTGTAAACCTAAGCATCGAACTTAGATTTTGTAATACCACAGACCCAAAAGCACTCTTACAAAAGCTCTTAGCCACATAACCTGTATGGTTGTTCAGTAACCACAGCCATGACCACTATATACAAAAAAGAACAGAAACAAAATCCCATTAACAAGAACATAAACCAAAACCAACTTCTGCCATTACTTCTGTGGCTGAAAGCAACAAAAAAAAAAAACACTTAGCTTAGTACCACCAATAACAATAACATCTCAAAGAAAATCACAGCACAAAAGACTTTAGTGGCACATGGACACATAAACATTCTGGCAACTTAAAACTTAGACCTAAAAAAAAAAAAATTTTTTAAAAATTACAAAAACAAAACAGAAAACATTAAAAACACAAAACACCCCAGAGACCTTACCTTGGAAAGAGCCAAACTTTAAAGAAGCTCCTTTGTTTCAAAGCTCTGCCTTATATACCCCAGGCCCTACCCACAACCCCTCCCTCAATTCCCTGGCTCAGGGGTGGGGCAAATTACCAGCTAGGATAAAAACAGCCTGACAAGGTACAGCTGGGTCTTTTTTATCTGGGTTTGGTTTCTTGGTTGTTTTCTGGCTTGAACTTTTTGGCTTTCTTCTTTTGCTTTAGATTTGCATTCAAAATTCACAGACTACACAGCTTCACTTTTATTCAGTTAGATTTTGAATTATATTTGGTTTCAGAGCACATAGGGTTTTTCTGTCTCAGATTCTGGGGCTCAGACTCACATGGGTTTCTTTCCACACAGGCTGGTTCAGTCTCATGTATTTAAACTGCACAGACACTCCAGCTCAGACTTAGGCTCAACCTGGCATTCACTGACTCACATATCCACACAAATCATACATTGAGGCTAACACAGACTCCCTGGCTCAGACTTGCTTTCACATTTTAAGTGAAAAAAGACATTGAGGTTATTTAGCCAAGGTGAGCCATGCTTAGAACACCCAAGTAACAACTTATTTCATGGTCTTGTCATTTTCATAAAACTGTATTTTTTATTTCTTGTTAGTGTTTTCCAAGGGGTGTACATCTTAGAATAAAGGGATGGAAAACCTTTCAAGTTTAGTGGATGAGTAGTGAAATGACAGGAGAAATGATAGTTGCTGAGGCCAGGGTGCAGCTTCTATATCTCTTTGTGTGCGCTTGTTTCCATTTCTTTTGTAGGTGCTGCAGGTAACTCCAGAGAGGTGAAGCTGACAACTGAGGAGGGCCATGAGAAGGTAAGGGGGTTGTCTGTGTGGGTTTGGTGGTTTAGAGTTGAGAAGAGCATGGCAAAGGGGTTCAGTATTTGTGTTTGGTGTTGCAGGGTCTGCCTTCTACCACTGGAGTCAGATGAGTGCTTGAGGTGAGTCAGGGAGATAAGGAGAAAGATTGTGAGGTTGGGCACTTTTTCCAAGCACTGTGGTCATGTGTCTCTATTGTACTCCTAGGACCTGGAGAGAAGGAGAGGCTCAGTGTTGGACTCTACTATGGGAGGAGGGTTGAGCAGTGTTGAAGGTACCAGGTAGGTAAACTTGTTGTGTCAGAAGGAAGTTATGCCTTATTCTCCTGGGGGGCTTATGACTTGCTGTGTATTTTTAATTCGGAGGTGCAGAACAAGGAGCTAAGTGAGACCTGTGACCTAGAGCTGACTTGAGCAAGGTGAGCTATATTTTGCAGACTGAATCAGCAACTGAGTGTCTTATAATTTTCATGAAATTAAAACATCCCTCATTATTGTTTTCTGTAGGCAGTGCTCAGGTGTGGAGAACTGCAGATCTGCAGATCAGAGAACTCCAGCTCAGTTTAACTTAGCCCAGCCCAGTTCAGTCCAGCCCAGTTTAATCCAGTCCAGCTCCATTTAATCCAGTCAAGCCCACCTGAATTCAGCCCAGCCCAGTTTAACTCAGTCCAGCACATTTTAGTCAGCTCCAGCCCCGTATAAGCCAGTCCACCTCAGTTGAATACAGTCAAGATCAGTTTAACCCAGTCCAGTCAAGTTTAATGACGTCCAGCGCAGCTTACTCCACACCAGCCCTGTGTAGTCCAGTCCAGCTCAGTTTAATCAAGGACACCCCAGTTAATCCCACTCCAGCTCAGTTTAAACTAGTACAGCCATATTTAATACAATCCAGCTCTGTATAATCCAGTCCAGCCCAGTTAAAACCAGTCCTGCCCAGTTTAATCCAGTCCATCTCAATTCAATCCAGCCCAGCCCACTTTAACCCTGTCCAGACCAGTTTAACCCAGTCCAGCCCAGTCTGATAAAGCCCAGCCAAGTTTAACCCAGTCCAGCAATATTTAATACACACCAGCTCAGTATAATCCAGTCCACCCCAGTTTAACCCCGTCCAGAACAGTTTAACCCGGGCCAGCCCAGTTTGATACAGCCCAGCCCAGTTTAATCCAGTCCAGCTCAGTTTGATACAGCCCAGCCCACTTCAGTTCACTCTAGCACAGTTTAACCATGTCCACCCCAGTTTAATCCACTCCAGATCACTTCAGTTCATCCCAGCCCAGTTTAACTCAGTCCAGCAAACTTTAACCCATTCCAGCCGTACTTAATACACTCCAACTCAGTATAATCCAGTCCAGCCCAGTTTGATACAGACCAGCCCAGTTTTCATCCAGCCCAGCCCAGTTTAACCCAGTCCACACAAATTTAACCCAGGCCACCCCAATTTGATACAGCCCAGCCCACTTTAACCCAGTCCAGCCAAATTTAATACACACCAGCTCAGTATAATCCAGTCTACCCCAGTTTAACCCAGCCCAGCACAGTTTGATCCAGCCCAGCCCTGTTCAGTTCACTCTAGCACACTTTAAACCTCTCCAGCCCAATTTAATTCAGTCCAGCTCAGTTCAATCCATCCCAGCCCAGTTTAACCAGGGCCAGCCCACTTTGATACAGCCCAGCCAAGTTTAACACAGTCCAGCAGTATTTAATACATACCAGCTCAGTATAATCCAGTCCACCCCAGTTTAACCCTGGCCAACCCAGTTTAACCCACTCCAGCCCAGTTTTCATCCAGCCCAGCCAAGTTTAACACAGTCCAGCCCACTCTGATCCAGCCCAGCCCAGTTTAACCCAGTCCAGCCATATTTAATACACTCCAGCTCAGTATAATCCACTCCAGCCCAGTTTAACACAGTCCAGCCCAATTTAAACACTGTCCAGCCCACTTTGATACAGCCCAGCCCAGTTTAACCCAGGCCAGCTCAGTTTGATACAGCCCAGCTCAGTTCAGTTCACTCTAGCACAGTTTCACCATGTCCAGCCCAGTTTAATCCACTCCAGATCTGTTCAATCCATCCCAGCCCAGTTTAACACAGTCCACCCAAGTTTAACCCAGTCCAGCACAGCTTTCATCCAGCCCAGCCCAGTTTAACCCAGTCCAGCTCAGTTTGATACAGCCCAGCTCAGTTCAGTTCACTCTAGCACAGTTTAACCCAGTCCAGCCCAGTTTAATCCACTCCAGATCTGTTCAATCCATCCCAGCCCAGTTTAACCCAGTCCACCCAAGTTTAACCCAGTCCAGCACAGTTTTCATCCAGCCCAGCCCAGTTTAACCCAGTCCAGACATATTTAATACACTCCAGCTCGGTATAATCCACTCCAGCCGAGTTTAATCCAGTCCAGCCCACATTAAACACTGTCCAGCCCACTTTGATACAGCCCAGCCCAGTTTAACCCAGTCCAGCTCAGTTTGATACAGCCCAGCCCAGTTCAGTTCACTCTAGCACAGTTTAACCATGTCCAGCCCAGTTTTCATCCAACCCAACCCAGTTTAACCCAGTCCAGCATATTTAATACACTCCAGCTCAGTATAATCTACTCCAGCCCAGTTTAACCCAGTCCAGCCCACTTTAAACACAGTCCAGCATAGTTTTCATCCAGCCCAGCCAAGTTTAACCCAGTCCAGCTCAGTTTGATCCAGCCCAGTTTAACCCAGTCCAGCTCAGTTTAAACACAGTCCAGCTCAGTTTGATACAACCCAGCCCACTTTAACCCAGTCCAGCTCAGTTTGATCCAGCCCAGCCCACTTCAGTTCACTCAAGCACAGTTTAACCCAGTCCAGCCCACTTTAACACAGTCCAGCTCATTTTAAACACAGTCTAGCTCACTTTGATCCAGTCCAGCCCTGTTCAGTTCACTCTAGCACAGTTTAACCCTCTCCAGACCAATTTAATTCAGTCCAGCTCAGTTCAATCCAGCCCTGCCCATTTTAAGCAGTGCCAGCCCACTTTGATACAGCCCAGCCCAGTTTAACCCAGTCCAGTCCAGACATATTTAATACACTCCAGCTCGGTATAATCCACTCCAGCCCAGTTTAACCCAGTCCAGCCCACATTAAACACTGTCCAGCCCAGTTTGATACAGCCCAGCCCACTTTAACCCAGTCCAGCTCAGTTTGATCCAGCCCAGCCCACTTCAGTTCACTCTAGCACAGTTTAACCTTGTCCAACCCAGTTTCATCCACTCCAGATCAGTTCAATCCATCCCAGCCGAGTTTCACCCAGTCCAGTCATGTTTAACCCAGCCCACCCCAGTTTCATCCAGCCCAGCCCAGTTTAACCCAGTCCAGCCATATTTAATACACACCAGCTCAGTATAATCCAGTCTACCCCAGTTTAACACAGCCCAGCTCAGTTTCATCCAGCCCAGCCCAGTTTAGTTCAGTCTAGCACAGTTTAACCATGTCCAGCCATGTTTAATACACTCCAGATCAGTTCAATCCATCCCAGCCCAGTTTAACCCAGTCCAGCCAAGTTTAAACCAGTCCAGCCTAGTTTTCATCCAACCCAGCCCAGTTTAACCCAGTCCAGCATATTTAATACACTCCAGCTCAGTATAATCCACTCCAGCCCAGTTTAAACACAGTCCAGCCCACTTTAAACACAGTCCAGGTCTGTGTGATACAACCCAGCCCAGTTTAACCCAGTCCAGCTCAGCTGGATACAGCCCAGCCCACTTCAGTTCACTACAGCCCAGTTTAACCCAGTCCAGCTCAGTTTAAACACAGTCCAGCTCAGTTTGATACAACCCAGCCCACTTTAACCCAGTCCAGCTCACTTTGATCCTGCCCAGCCCACTTCAGTTCACTCTAGCACAGTTTAACCCAGTCCAGCCCACTTTAACACAGTCCAGCTCATTTTAAACACAGTCCAGCTCACTTTGATCCAGCCCAGCCCTGTTCAGTTCACTCTAGCACAGTTTAACCCAGTCCAGCCCACTTTAACACAGTCCAGCTCATTTTAAACACAGTCTAGCTCACTTTGATCCAGCCCAGCCCTGTTCAGTTCACTCTAGCACAGTTTAACCCTCTCCAGACCAATTTAATTCAGTCCAGGTCAGTTCAATCCATCCCAGCCCACTTTAACCAGGGCCAGCCCACTTTGATACAGCCCAGCCCAGTTTAAGCCAGTCCGGCAGTATTTAATAAATACTACCTCAGTATAATCCAGTCCACCCCGTTTAACCCGGGCCAACCCAGTTTAACCCACTCCAGCCCAGTTTTCATCCAGCCCAGCCAAGTTTAACACAGTCCAGCCCACTCTGATCCAGCCCAGCCATATTTAATACACTCCAGCTCAGGATAATCCACTCCAGCCCAGTTTAACCCAGTCCAGCCCACTTTAAACACTGTCCAGCCCAGTTTAACACAGCCCAGCCCAGTTTAACCCAGTCCAGCTCAGTTTCATCCAGCCCAGCCCAGTTCAGTTCACTCTAGCACAGTTTAACCATGTCCAGCCCAGTTTAATCCACTCCAGATCAGTTCAATCTATCCCAGCACAGTTTAACCCAGTCCAACCAAGTTTAACCCAGTCCAGCCCAGTTTTCATCCAACCCAACCCAGTTTAACCCAGTCCAGCATATTTAATACACTCCAGCTCAGTATAATCTACTCCAGCCCAGTTTAACCCAGTCCAGCCCACTTTAAACACAGTCCAGCATAGTTTTCATCCAGCCCAGCCCAGTTTAACCCAGTCCAGCTCAGTTTGATCCAGCCCAGCCCACTTCAGTTCACTACAGCCCAGTTTAACCCAGTCCAGCTCAGTTTAAACACAGTCCAGCTCAGTTTGATACAACCCAGCCCACGTAAACCCAGTCCAGCTCACTTTGATCCAGCCCAGCCCACTTCAGTTCACTCTAGCACAGTTTAACCCAATCCAGCCCACTTTAACACAGTCCAGCTCATTTTAAACACAGTGTAGCTCACTTTGATCCAGCCCAGCCCTGTTTAACCCAGTCCGGCAGTATTTAATAAATACTACCTCAGTATAATCCAGTCCACCCCGTTTAACCCGGGCCAACCCAGTTTAACCCACTCCAGCCCAGTTTTCATCCAGCCCACCCAAGTTTAACACAGTCCAGCCCACTCTGATCCAGCCCAGCCATATTTAATACACTCCAGCTCAGGATAATCCACTCCAGCCCAGTTTAACCCAGTCCAGCCCACTTTAAACACTGTCCAGCCCACTTTGATACAGCCCAGCCCAGTTTAACCCAGTCCAGCTCAGTTTGATACAGCCCAGCCCACTTCAGTTCACTCTAGCACAGTTTAACCAAGTCCAGCCCAGTTAAATCCACTCCAGATCTGTTCAGTCCATCCAAGCCCAGTTTCACCCAGTCCAGAAAAGTTTAACCCACTCCAGCCGTACTTAATACACTCCAACTCAGTATAATCCAGTCCAGCGAGTTTGATACAGCCCAGCCCAGTTTTACACAGTCCACCCAAGTTTAACCCAGTCCAGCACAGTTTTCATCCAGCCCAGCCCAGTTTAACCCAGTCCAGCCATATTTAATACACACCAGCTCAGTATAATCCAGTCTACCCCAGTTTAACCCAGTCCAGCTCAGTTTGATCCAGCCCAGCCCAGTTCAGTTCACGCTAGCACAGTTTAACCATGTCCAGCACAGTTTAATCCACTCCAGTTCCATCCATCCCAGCCCAGTTTAACCCAGTCCAGCCCAGTTTAACCCAGTCCAGCCAAGTTTAACCCAGCAGCACAGTTTTCATTCAGTCCAGCCCAGTTTAACACAGTCCACCCAAGTTCAACCCAGGCCAGCCCAGTTTCATACAGCCCAGCCCAGTTTGATACAGCCCAGCCCAGTTTAACCCAGTCCAGACATATTTAATACACACCAGCTCAGTATAATCCAGTCCAACCCAGTTTAACACAGCCCAGCCCAGTTTAACCCAGTCCAGCTCAGTTTCATCCAGCCCAGCCCAGTTCAGTTCACTCTAGCACAGTTTAACCACGTCCAACCCAGTTTAATCCACTCCAGATCAGTTCAATCTGTCCCAGCCCAGTTTAACCCAGTCCAGCCAAGTTTAACCCAGTCCAGCCCAGTTTTCATCCAACCCCACCCAGTTTAACCCAGTCCAGCATATTTAATACACTCCAGCTCAGTATAATCTACTCCAGCCCAGTTTAAACCAGTCCAGCCCACTTTAAACACAGTCCAGCATAGTCCAGCTCATTTTGATACAACCCAGCCCACTTTAACACAATCCAGATCACTTTGATCCAGCCCAGCCCACTTCAATTCACTCTAGCCCAGTTTAACCCAGTCCAGCCACGTTTAACCCAGCCCAGCCAAGTTTTCATCCAGCCCAGCCCAGTTTCACCCAGTCCACCCAAGTTTAACACAGGCCAGCCCAGTTTCATACAGCCCAGCCCAGTTTAACCCAGTCCAGCCATATTTAATACACACCAGCTCAGTATAATCCAGTACCCCAGTTTAACCCAGCCCAGCTCAGTTTGATACAGCCCAGCCCAGTTTAGTTCACTCTAGCACAGTTTAACCATGTCCAGCCCAGTTTAATCCACTCCAGATCAGTTCAATCCATCCCAGCCCAGTTTAACCCAGTCCAGCCAAGTTTAACCCAGTCCAGCCCACTTTTCATCCAACCCAGCCCAGTTTAACCCAGTCCAGCATATTTAATACACTCCAGCTCAGTATAATCCATCCCAGCCCAGTTTAACCCAGTCCAGCCAAGTTTAACCCAGTCCAGCCCACTTTTCATCCAACCCAGCCCAGTTTAACCCAGTCCAGCATATTTAATACACTCCAGCTCAGTATAATCCACTCCAGCCCAGTTTAACCCAGTCTATTTCAGTTGGATCGAGCCCAGCCCACTTTAACCCAGTCCAGATCACTTTGATCCTGTCCAGCCCACTTCAGTTCACTCTAGCACAGTTTAACCCAGTCCAGCCCAGTTTAACACAGTCCAGCTCATTTTAAACACAGTCTAGCTCACTTTGATCCAGCCCAGCCCTGTTCAATTCACTCTAGCACAGTTTATCCAAGTCCAGCCCAGTTAAATCCACTCCAGATCAGTTCTGTCCATCCCAGCCCTGTTTAACCCAGTCCAGCAAAGTTTAACCCATTCCAGCCGTATTTAATACACTCCAACTCAGTATAATCCAGTCCAGCCCAGTTTGATACAGCCCAGCCCAGTTTTACCCAGTCCACCCAATTTTAACACAGTCCAGCACAGTTTTCATCCAGCCCTGCCAGTTTAACACAGTCCATCAATATTTAGTACACACCAGCTCAGTATAATCCAGTCTACCCCAGTTTAACCCAGTCCAGCTCAGATTGATCCAGCCCAGCCCAGTTCAGTTCACGCTAGCACAGTTTAAACATGTCCAGCCCAGTTTAATCCACTCCAGATCATTTCAATCCATCCCAGCCCAGTTTAACCCAGTCTAGCCAAGTTTAACCCAGCCCAGCACAGTTTTCATCCAGCCCAGCCCAGTTTGGTACAGCCCAGCCAAGTTTAACCCAGTCCAGCCATATTTAATACACACCAGCTCAGTATAATCCAGTCTGCCCCAGTTTAACCCAGTCCAGCTCAGTTTGATCCAGCACAGCCCAGTTCAGTTCACTCTAGCACTGTTTAACCATGTCCAGCCCAGTTTAATCCACTCCAGATCAGTTCAATCCATCCCAGCCCAGTTTAACCCAGTCCAGCCCAGTTTAACCCAGTCCAGCCATGTTTAACACAGCCCAGCACAGTTTTCATCCAGCCCAGCCCAGTTTAACCCAGTCCACCCAAGTTTAACCCAGGCCAGCCCAGTTTCATACAGCCCAGCCCAGTTTGATACAGCCCAGCCCAGTTTTAACCCAGTCCAGCTCAGTTTCATCCAGCCCAGCCCAGTTCAGTTCACTCTAGCACAGTTTAACCATGTCCAGCCCAGTTTAATCCACTCCAGATCAGTTCAATCTATCCCAGCCTAGTTTAACCCAGTCCAGCCCACTTTAAACACTGTCCAGCCCACTTTGATACAGCCCAGCCCAGTTTAACCCAGTCCAGCTCAGTTTGATACAGCCCAGCCCACTTCAGTTCACTCTAGCACAGTTTAACCAAGTCCAGCCCAGTTAAATCCACTCCAGATCTGTTCAGTCCATCCAAGCCCAGTTTCACCCAGTCCAGAAAAGTTTAACCCACTCCAGCCGTACTTAATACACTCCAACTCAGTATAATCCAGTCCAGCCCAGTTTGATACAGCCCAGCCCAGTTTTACACAGTCCACCCAAGTTTAACCCAGTCCAGCACAGTTTTCATCCAGCCCAGCCCAGTTTAACCCAGTCCAGCCAAATTTAATACACACCAGCTCAGGATAATCCACTCCAGCCCAGTTTAACCCAGTCCAGCTCAGTTTGATCCAGCCCAGCCCAGCTCTGTTCACTCTAGCACAGTTTAACCATGTCCAGCCCAGTTTAATCCACTCCAGATCAGTTCCATCCATCCCAGCCCAGTTTAACCCAGTCCAGCCCAGTTTAACACAGTCCAGCCCAGTTTAACCCAGTCCAGCCCAGTTTAACCCAGCCCAGCACAGTTTTCATCCAGCCCAGCCCAGTTTAACCCAGTCCACCCAAATTTTACCCAGGTCAGCCCAGTTTCATACAGCCCAGCCCAGTTTGATACAGCCCAGCCCAGTTTTACACAGTCCAGCCATATTTAATACACACCAGCTCAGTATAATCCAGTCCAACACAGTTTAACACAGCCCAGCCCAGTTTAACCCAGTCCAGCTCAGTTTCATCCAGCCCAGCCCAATTTAACCCAGTCCAGCCATATTTAATACACACCAGCTCAGTATAATCCAGTCTACCCCAGTTTAACCCAGTCCAGCTCAGTTTGATCCAGCCCAGCCCAGTTCAGTTCACGCTAGCACAGTTTAACCATGTCCAGCCCAGTTTAACCATGTCCAGCCCAGTTTAACCCAGTCCAGCCCAGCTTAACCCAGTCCACCCAAGTTTAACCCAAGCCAGCCCAGTTTCATACAGCCAAGCCCAGTTTGATACAGCCCAGCCCAGTTTGATACAGCCCAGCCCAGTTTAACCCAGTCCAGCCATATTTAATACACACCACCTCAGTATAATCTAGTCCAACACAGTTTAACACAGCCCAGCACAGTTTAACCCAGTCCAGCTCAGTTTCATCCAGCCCAGCCCAGTTCAGTTCACTCTAGCACAGTTTAACCATGTCCAGCCCAGTTTAATCCACTCCAGATCAGTTCAATCTATCCCAGCACAGTTTAACCCAGTCCAGCCAAGTTTAACACAGTCCAGCCCAGTTTTCATCCAACCCAACCCAGTTTAACCCAGTCCAGCATATTTAATACACTCCAGCTCAGTATAATCTACTCCAGCCCAGTTTAACCCAGTCCAGCCCACTTTAAACACAGTCCAGCATAGTTTTCATCCAGCCCAGCCCAGTTTAACCCAGTCCAGCTCAGTTTGATCCAGCCCAGCCCACTTCAGTTCACTACAGCCCAGTTTAACCCAGTCCAGCTCAGTTTAAACACAGTCCAGCTCAGTTTGATACAACCCAGCCCACTTTAACCCAGTCCAGCTCACTTTGATCCAGCCCAGCCCACTTCAGTTCACTCTAGCACAGTTTAACCCAGTCCAGCCCACTTTAACGCAGTCCAGCTCATTTTAAACACAGTCTAGCTCACTTTGATCCAGCCCAGCCCTGTTCAGTTCACTCTAGCACAGTTTAAACCTCTCCAGACCAATTTAATTCAGTCCAGCTCAGTTCAATCCATCCCAGCCCACTTTAACCAGGGCCAGCCCACTTTGATACAGCCCAGCCCAGTTAAACCCAGTCCAGCAGTATTTAATACATACCACCTCAGTATAATCCAGTCCACCCCGTTTAACCCTGGCCAACCCAGTTTAACCCACTCCAGCCCAGTTTTCATCCAGCCCACCCAAGTTTAACACAGTCCAGCCCACTCTGATCCAGCCCAGCCCAGTTTAACCCAGTCCAGACATATTTAATACACTCCAGCTCGGTATAATCCACTCCAGCCCAGTTGTAACCCAGTCCAGCCCACATTAAACACTGTCCAGCCCACTTTGATACAGCCCAGCCCAGTTTAACCCAGTCCAGCTCAGTTTGATCCAGCCCAGGCCAGTTCAGTTCACTCTAGCACAGTTTAACCATGTCCAGCCCAGTTTCATCCACTCCAGATCAGTTCAATACATCCCAGCCCAGTTTAACCCAGTCCAGCCCAGTTTAACACAGCCCAGCCCAGTTTATCCCAGTCCACCCAAGTTTAACCCAGGCCAGCCCAGTTTCATACAGCCCAGCCCAGTTTAACCCAGGCCAGCCCAGTTTGATACAGCCCAGCCCAGTTTGAAACAGCCCAGCCCAGTTTAACCCAGTCCAGCCATATTTAATATACTCCAGCTCAGTATAATCCACTCCAGCCCAGTTTAACCCAGTCCAGCCCAGTCTGATACACCCCAGCCCAGTTTAACCCAGTCCAACCATATTTAATACACTCCAGCTCAGTATAATCCACTCCAGCCCAGTTTAACCCTGTCCAGCCCAGTTTGATACAGCCCAGCCCAGTTTAACCCAGACCAGCCCAGTTTAACCCAGGCCAGCCCAGTTTGATACAGCCCAGCCCAGTTTAACCCAGGCCAGCCCAGTTTGATACAGCCCAGCCCAGTTTAACCCAGTCCAGCCCAGTTTAACCCAGTCCAGCCATATTTAATACACTCCAGCTCAGTATAATCCACTCCAGTCCAGTTTAACCCAGCCCAGTTTAAACCAGTCCAGCTATATTTAATACACACCAGCTCAATCTACTCCACTTTAACCCAGTACAGCCCAGTTTTACCCCACTACAGCCCAGTTTTACCCCACTACAGCCCAGTTTAACCCAGGCCAGCCCAGTTTAACCCAGTCCAGCTCACTTTCATCCTGCCCAGCCCACTTCAGTTCACTCTAGCACTGTTTAACCCAGTCAAGCCCACTTTAACCCAGTCCACCTCAGTTCAATCCAGCCCAGCCCAGTTTAACCCAGTCCAGCCCAGTCCAGCTCAATTTAACCCAGCGCAGCCAAGTTTAACCCACTCCAGTTCAGTTTAATCCAGGCCAGCCCACTTTAGTCCAGGCCAGCCCAGTTTAATACACTCCATCTCAGTTTAATCCAGTCCAGCCCAGCTTCACCCAGTCCAGCTCAGTTTAATCCAGCCCAACTCAGTTTGACACACTCCAGCCCAGTTTAATCCAGACAAGCCCAGTTTAACCCAGTCCAGCTCAGTTTAACCCAGTCCAGCCCAGTTTAATCCACTCCAGCTAAATTTAATCAAACCCAGCGCAGTTTAACACAGTCCAGCCCACTTTAGTTCACAGCAGCAGAGTTTAACCCAGCCCAGTCATGTTTAACCCGGTCCAGCTGTGTTTAATCCAGGCCAGCTCAGTTTGATCCAGTCCAGCTCAATTCAATCCAGCTCAACCCAGTTTGATCCAGTCCAGCTCAATTCAATCCAGCTCAACCCAGTTTAATCCAGTCCAGCTCAGTTCCATCCAGCCCAGCCCACTTTAACCAAGTCCAACCCAGTTGGATCCAGCCCAGCCCACCTTAACCCAGTCCAGCCATATTTAATAAACACCAGCTCAGGATAATGCAATCCACCCCAGTTTAACCCAGCCCAGCCCTCTTTCATCCAGCCCAGCCCACTTCAGTTCACTCTAGCACAGTTTAAGCCAGTCCAGCCCAGTTTAACACAGTCCAGCTCAGTTTAAACACAGTCCAGCTAAGTTTGATCGAGCCCAGCCCAGTTCAGTTCACTCTAGCACAGTTTAACCCACTCCAGCCCACTTTAACCCACTACAGCTAAGTTTAAACACAGTCCAGCTATATTTGATCCAGCCCGGTCCACTTGAACCCAGTCCAGCAAACTTTAATCCAGCCCAGCCCAGTTCAGTTCACACTAGCGCAGTTTAACCCAGGCCAGCTCAGTTTGATCCAGCCCAGCCCAGTTTAACCCAGGCCAGCTCAGTTTAACCCAGGCCAGCCCAGTTTGATACAGCTCAACACAGTTTAACTCAGGCCAGCCCAGTTTAATACAGCCCAGCCCAGTTTAACCCAGGCCAGCCCAGTTTAACCCAGGCCAGCCCACCTTGATACAGCCCAGCCCAGGTTAACCCAGTCCAGCCATATTTAACCCAGTCCAGCCCAGTTTGTTACAGCCCAGCCCAGTTTAACCCCCTCCAGCCATATTTAATACACTCCACCTCAGTATAATCCAGCCCAGCCAAGTTTAACCCAGTCCAACCCAGTTTAAACCAGCCCAGCCCAGTTTGTTACAGCCCAGCACAGTTTAACCCAGTCCAGCCATATTTAATACACTCCAGCCCAGTTTAACCCAGGCCAGCCCAGTTTAACCCAGGCCAGCCCAGTTTCATACAGCCCAACCCAGTTTAACTCAGTCCAGCCATTTTTAATACACTCCAGCTCAGTATAATCCAGTCCAGCATAGTTTAACTTAGTCCAGACCAGTTTAATCCGGTCCATCTCACTTCAATCCAGCCCAGCCCACTTTAACCCAGTCCAACCAAGCCTGATACAGCCCAGCCCAGTTTAACCCAATCCAACCATACTTAATACACACCAGCTCAGTATAATCCAGTCCACCACACTTTAACACAGCCCAGCCCAGTTTAACTCAGTCCAGCTCAGTTTGATACAGCCCAGCCCACTTCAGTTCACTCTAGCACAGTTAAAGGATGTCCACCCCAGTTTAATCCACTCCAGATCAGTTCAGTCCATCCCAGCCCAGTTTAACCCAGTCCAGCCCAGTCTGATACACCCCAGCCCAGTTTAACCCAGTCCAACCATATTTAATACACTCCAGCTCAGTATAATCCACTCCAGCCCAGTTTAACCCTGTCCAGCCCAGTTTGATACAGCCCAGCCCAGTTTAACCCAGTCCAGCCCAGTTTAACCCAGGCCAGCCCAGTTTGATACAGCCCAGCCCAGCTTAACCCAGGCCAGCCCAGTTTGATACAGCCCAGCCCAGTTTAACCCAGTCCAGCCCAGTTTAACCCAGTCCAGCCATATTTAATACACTCCAGCTCAGTATAATCCACTCCAGTCCAGTTTAACCCAGCCCAGTTTAAACCAGTCCAGCTATATTTAATACACACCAGCTCAATCTACTCCACTTTAACCCAGTACAGCCCAGTTTTACCCCACTACAGCCCAGTTTTACCCCACTACAGCCCAGTTTAACCCAGGCCAGCCCAGTTTAACCCAGTCCAGCTCACTTTCATCCTGCCCAGCCCACTTCAGTTCACTCTAGCACTGTTTAACCCAGTCAAGCCCACTTTAACCCAGTCCACCTCAGTTCAATCCAGCCCAGCCCAGTTTAACCCAGTCCAGCCCAGTCCAGCTCAATTTAACCCAGCGCAGCCAAGTTTAACCCACTCCAGTTCAGTTTAATCCAGGCCAGCCCACTTTAGTCCAGGCCAGCCCAGTTTAATACACTCCATCTCAGTTTAATCCAGTCCAGCCCAGCTTCACCCAGTCCAGCTCAGTTTAATCCAGCCCAACTCAGTTTGACACACTCCAGCCCAGTTTAATCCAGCCAAACCCAGTTTAACCCAGTCCAGCTCAGTTTAACCCAGTCCAGCCCAGTTTAATCCACTACAGCTAAATTTAATCAAACCCAGCGCAGTTTAACACAGTCCAGCCCACTTTAGTTCACAGCAGCAGAGTTTAACCCAGCCCAGTCATGTTTAACCCAGTCCAGCTGTGTTTAATCCAGGCCAGCTCAGTTTAATCCAGTCCAGCTCAGTTCAATCCAGCCCAGCCACTTTAACCAAGTCCAACCCAGCTGGATCCAGCCCAGCCCACTTTAACCCAGTCCAGCCATTTTTAATACACACCAGCTCAGTATACTGCAATCCACCCCAGTTTAACCCAGCCCAGCCCCGTTTCATCCAGCCCAGTTCAGTTCACTCTAGCACAGTTTAACCCTGTCCAGCCTAGTTTAATCCACTCCAGATCAGTTCAATCCATCCCAGCCCAGTGTAACCCAGTCCAGCCCAGTTTAACCCAGTCCAGCCACATTTAATACACTCCAGCCCAGTTTAACCCAGTGCAGCCAAGTTTAACCCAGGCCAACCAACTTTGATACAGCCCAGCTCAGTTTGATCCTCACCAGCCCAGTTCAGTTTACTCCAGCGCAGTTTAACCCAGTCCAGCTCACTTCGATTCAGCCCAGCCCACTTCAGTTCACTCTAGCAAACTTTAACCCAGTCCAGCCCAGTTTAACACAGTCCAGCTCAGTTTAAACACAGTCCAGCTCAGTTTGATCGAGCCCAGCCCAGTTTATCCCTGTCTAGCTCACTTTCATCCTGCCCAGCCCACTTCAGTTCACTCTAGCACAGTTTAACCCTGTCCAGCCCAATTTAATTCAGTCCAGCTCAGTTCAATCCATCCCAGCCCAGTTTAACCCGGGCCAGCCCACCTTGATACAGCCCAGCCCAGGTTAACCCAGTCCAGCCATATTTAACCCAGTCCAGCCCAGTTTGTTACAGCCCAGCCCAGTTTAACCCCCTCCAGCCATATTTAATACACTCCACCTCAGTATAATCCAGCCCAGCCAAGTTTAACCCAGTCCAACCCAGTTTAAACCAGCCCAGCCCAGTTTGTTACAGCCCAGCTCAGTTTAACCCAGTCCAACCATATTTAATACACTCCAGCTCAGTATAATCCACTCCAGCCCAGTTTAACCCTGTCCAGCCCAGTTTGATACAGCCCACCCCAGTTTAACCCAGTCCAGCCCTGTTTAACCCAGGCCAGCCCAGTTTGATACAGCCCAGCCCAGTTTAATCCGGGCCAGCCCAGTTTGAAACAGCCCAGCCCAGTTTAACCCAGTCCAGCCATATTTAATATACTCCAGCTCAGTATAATCCACTCCAGCCCAGTTTAACCCAGTCCAGCCCAATTTGATAAAGCCCACCCCACTTTAACCCAGTACAGCACACTTTTACCCCAGTACAGCCCAGTTTTACCCTAGGCAAGCCCAGTTTAACCCAGGCCAGCACAGTTTGATACAACCCAGCCCAGTTTAACCCAGGCCAGCTCACTTTCATCCTGCCCAGCCCACTTCAGTTCACTCTAGCACAGTTTAACCCTGTCCAGCCCAATTTAATTCAGTCCAGCTCAGTTCAATCCATCCCAGCCCAGTTTAACCCGGGCCAACCCACCTTGATACAGCCCAGCCCAGTTTAACCCAGTCCAGCCATATTTAACCCAGTCCAGCCCAGTTTGTTACAGCCCAGCCCAGTTTAACCCCCTCCAGCCATATTTAATACACTCCACCTCAGTATAATCCAGCCCAGCCAAGTTTAACCCAGTCCAACCCAGTTTAAACCAGCCCAGCCCAGTTTGTTACAGCCCAGCACAGTTTAACCCAGTCCAACCATATTTAATACACTCCAGCTCAGTATAATCCACTCCAGCCCAGTTTAACCCTGTCCAGCCCAGTTTGATACAGCCCACCCCAGTTTAACCCAGTCCAGCCCTGTTTAACCCAGGCCAGCCATATTTAATACACTCCACCTCAGTATAATCCAGCCCAGCCAAGTTTAACCCAGTCCAACCCAGTTTAAACCAGCCCAGCCCAGTTTGTTACAGCCCAGCACAGTTTAACCCTGTCCAGCCATATTTAATACACTCCAGCCCAGTTTAACCCAGGCCAGCCGAGTTTGATACAGTCCAACCCAGTTTAACTCAGTCCAGCCATTTTTAATACACTCCAGCTCAGTATAATCCAGTCCAGCATAGTTTAACTTAGTCCAGACCAGTTTAATCCGGTCCATCTCACTTCAATCCAGCCCAGCCCACTTTAACCCAGTCCAACCAAGCCTGATACAGCCCAGCCCAGTTTAACCCAATCCAACCATACTTAATACACACCAGCTCAGTATAATCCAGTCCACCACACTTTAACACAGCCCAGCCCAGTTTAACTCAGTCCAGATCAGTTTGATACAGCCCAGCCCACTTCAGTTCACTCTAGCACAGTTAAAGGATGTCCACCCCAGTTTAATCCACTCCAGATCAGTTCAGTCCATCCCAGCCCAGTTTAACCCAGTCCAGCCCAGTCTGATACACCCCAGCCCAGTTTAACCCAGTCCAACCATATTTAATACACTCCAGCTCAGTATAATCCACTCCAGACCAGTTTAACTCTGTCCAGCCCAGTTTGATACAGCCCAGCCCAGTTTAACCCAGTCCAGCCCAGTTTAACCCAGGCCAGCCCAGTTTGATACAGCCCAGCCCAGCTTAACCCAGGCCAGCCCAGTTTGATACAGCCCAGCCCAGTTTAACCCAGTCCAGCCCAGTTTAACCCAGTCCAGCCATATTTAATACACTCCAGCTCAGTATAATCCACTCCAGTCCAGTTTAACCCAGCCCAGTTTAAACCAGTCCAGCTATATTTAATACACACCAGCTCAATCTACTCCACTTTAACCCAGTACAGCCCAGTTTTACCCCACTACAGCCCAGTTTTACCCCACTACAGCCCAGTTTAACCCAGGCCAGCCCAGTTTAACCCAGTCCAGCTCACTTTCATCCTGCCCAGCCCACTTCAGTTCACTCTAGCACTGTTTAACCCAGTCAAGCCCACTTTAACCCAGTCCACCTCAGTTCAATCCAGCCCAGCCCAGTTTAACCCAGTCCAGCCCAGTCCAGCTCAATTTAACCCAGCGCAGCCAAGTTTAACCCACTCCAGTTCAGTTTAATCCAGGCCAGCCCACTTTAGTCCAGGCCAGCCCAGTTTAATACACTCCATCTCAGTTTAATCCAGTCCAGCCCAGCTTCACCCAGTCCAGCTCAGTTTAATCCAGCCCAACTCAGTTTGACACACTCCAGCCCAGTTTAATCCAGCCAAACCCAGTTTAACCCAGTCCAGCTCAGTTTAACCCAGTCCAGCCCAGTTTAATCCACTACAGCTAAATTTAATCAAACCCAGCGCAGTTTAACACAGTCCAGCCCACTTTAGTTCACAGCAGCAGAGTTTAACCCAGCCCAGTCATGTTTAACCCAGTCCAGCTGTGTTTAATCCAGGCCAGCTCAGTTTAATCCAGTCCAGCTCAGTTCAATCCAGCCCAGCCACTTTAACCAAGTCCAACCCAGCTGGATCCAGCCCAGCCCACTTTAACCCAGTCCAGCCATTTTTAATACACACCAGCTCAGTATACTGCAATCCACCCTAGTTTAACCCAGCCCAGCCCCGTTTCATCCAGCCCAGCCCAGTTCAGTTCACTCTAGCACAGTTTAACCCTGTCCAGCCTAGTTTAATCCACTCCAGATCAGTTCAATCCATCCCAGCCCAGTGTAACCCAGTCCAGCCCAGTTTAACCCAGTCCAGCCACATTTAATACACTCCAGCCCAGTTTAACCCAGTGCAGCCAAGTTTAACCCAGGCCAACCAACTTTGATACAGCCCAGCTCAGTTTGATCCTCACCAGCCCAGTTCAGTTTACTCCAGCGCAGTTTAACCCAGTCCAGCTCACTTTGATCCAGCCCAGCCCACTTCAGTTCACTCTAGCAAACTTTAACCCAGTCCAGCCCAGTTTAACACAGTCCAGCTCAGTTTAAACACAGTCCAGCTCAGTTTGATCGAGCCCAGCCCAGTTTATCCCTGTCTAGCTCACTTTCATCCTGCCCAGCCCACTTCAGTTCACTCTAGCACAGTTTAACCCTGTCCAGCCCAATTTAATTCAGTCCAGCTCAGTTCAATCCATCCCAGCCCAGTTTAACCCGGGCCAGCCCACCTTGATACAGCCCAGCCCAGGTTAACCCAGTCCAGCCATATTTAACCCAGTCCAGCCCAGTTTGTTACAGCCCAGCCCAGTTTAACCCCCTCCAGCCATATTTAATACACTCCACCTCAGTATAATCCAGCCCAGCCAAGTTTAACCCAGTCCAACCCAGTTTAAACCAGCCCAGCCCAGTTTGTTACAGCCCAGCTCAGTTTAACCCAGTCCAACCATATTTAATACACTCCAGCTCAGTATAATCCACTCCAGCCCAGTTTAACCCTGTCCAGCCCAGTTTGATACAGCCCACCCCAGTTTAACCCAGTCCAGCCCTGTTTAACCCAGGCCAGCCCAGTTTGATACAGCCCAGCCCAGTTTAATCCGGGCCAGCCCAGTTTGAAACAGCCCAGCCCAGTTTAACCCAGTCCAGCCATATTTAATATACTCCAGCTCAGTATAATCCACTCCAGCCCAGTTTAACCCAGTCCAGCCCAATTTGATAAAGCCCACCCCACTTTAACCCAGTACAGCACACTTTTACCCCAGTACAGCCCAGTTTTACCCTAGGCAAGCC
The DNA here is from genome assembly GCF_033815535.1 of Pezoporus flaviventris. NCBI lineage: Eukaryota > Metazoa > Chordata > Aves > Psittaciformes > Psittacidae > Pezoporus > Pezoporus flaviventris. The sequence continues at coordinate 114,596 of NW_026892786.1, read as the reverse complement.
CAGTTTAACCCAGGCCAGCACAGTTTGATACAACCCAGCCCAGTTTAACCCAGGCCAGCTCACTTTCATCCTGCCCAGCCCACTTCAGTTCACTCTAGCACAGTTTAACCCTGTCCAGCCCAATTTAATTCAGTCCAGCTCAGTTCAATCCATCCCAGCCCAGTTTAACCCGGGCCAACCCACCTTGATACAGCCCAGCCCAGTTTAACCCAGTCCAGCCATATTTAACCCAGTCCAGCCCAGTTTGTTACAGCCCAGCCCAGTTTAACCCCCTCCAGCCATATTTAATACACTCCACCTCAGTATAATCCAGCCCAGCCAAGTTTAACCCAGTCCAACCCAGTTTAAACCAGCCCAGCCCAGTTTGTTACAGCCCAGCACAGTTTAACCCAGTCCAACCATATTTAATACACTCCAGCTCAGTATAATCCACTCCAGCCCAGTTTAACCCTGTCCAGCCCAGTTTGATACAGCCCACCCCAGTTTAACCCAGTCCAGCCCTGTTTAACCCAGGCCAGCCATATTTAATACACTCCACCTCAGTATAATCCAGCCCAGCCAAGTTTAACCCAGTCCAACCCAGTTTAAACCAGCCCAGCCCAGTTTGTTACAGCCCAGCACAGTTTAACCCAGTCCAGCCATATTTAATACACTCCAGCCCAGTTTAACCCAGGCCAGCCCAGTTTAACCTAGGCCAGCCCAGTTTGATACAGTCCAACCCAGTTTAACTCAGTCCAGCCATTTTTAATACACTCCAGCTCAGTATAATCCAGTCCAGCATAGTTTAACTTAGTCCAGACCAGTTTAATCCGGTCCATCTCACTTCAATCCAGCCCAGCCCACTTTAACCCAGTCCAACCAAGCCTGATACAGCCCAGCCCAGTTTAACCCAATCCAACCATACTTAATACACACCAGCTCAGTATAATCCAGTCCACCACACTTTAACACAGCCCAGCCCAGTTTAACTCAGTCCAGATCAGTTTGATACAGCCCAGCCCACTTCAGTTCACTCTAGCACAGTTAAAGGATGTCCACCCCAGTTTAATCCACTCCAGATCAGTTCAGTCCATCCCAGCCCAGTTTAACCCAGTCCAGCCCAGTCTGATACACCCCAGCCCAGTTTAACCCAGTCCAACCATATTTAATACACTCCAGCTCAGTATAATCCACACCAGCCCAGTTTAACCCTGTCCAGCCCAGTTTGATACAGCCCAGCCCAGTTTAACCCAGTCCAGCCCAGTTTAACCCAGGCCAGCCCAGTTTGATACAGCCCAGCCCAGCTTAACCAAGGCCAGCCCAGTTTGATACAGCCCAGCCCAGTTTAACCCAGTCCAGCCCAGTTTAACCCAGTCCAGCCATATTTAATACACTCCAGCTCAGTATAATCCACTCCAGTCCAGTTTAACCCAGCCCAGTTTAAACCAGTCCAGCTATATTTAATACACACCAGCTCAATCTACTCCACTTTAACCCAGTACAGCCCAGTTTTACCCCACTACAGCCCAGTTTTACCCCACTACAGCCCAGTTTAACCCAGGCCAGCCCAGGTTAACCCAGTCCAGCTCACTTTCATCCTGCCCAGCCCACTTCTGTTCACTCTAGCACTGTTTAACCCAGTCAAGCCCACTTTAACCCAGTCCACCTCAGTTCAATCCAGCCCAGCCCAGTTTAACCCAGTCCAGCCCAGTCCAGCTCAATTTAACCCAGCGCAGCCAAGTTTAACCCACTCCAGTTCAGTTTAATCCAGGCCAGCCCACTTTAGTCCAGGCCAGCCCAGTTTAATACACTCCATCTCAGTTTAATCCAGTCCAGCCCAGCTTCACCCAGTCCAGCTCAGTTTAATCCAGCCCAACTCAGTTTGACACACTCCAGCCCAGTTTAATCCAGCCAAACCCAGTTTAACCCAGTCCAGCTCAGTTTAACCCAGTCCAGCCCAGTTTAATCCACTACAGCTAAATTTAATCAAACCCAGCGCAGTTTAACACAGTCCAGCCCACTTTAGTTCACAGCAGCAGAGTTTAACCCAGCCCAGTCATGTTTAACCCAGTCCAGCTGTGTTTAATCCAGGCCAGCTCAGTTTGATCCAGTCCAGCTCAGTTCAATCCAGCCCAGCCACTTTAACCAAGTCCAACCCAGCTGGATCCAGCCCAGCCCACTTTAACCCAGTCCAGCCATTTTTAATACACACCAGCTCAGTATACTGCAATCCACCCCAGTTTAACCCAGCCCAGCCCCGTTTCATCCAGCCCAGCCCAGTTCAGTTCACTCTAGCACAGTTTAACCCTGTCCAGCCTAGTTTAATCCACTCCAGATCAGTTCAATCCATCCCAGCCCAGTGTAACCCAGTCCAGCCCAGTTTAACCCAGTCCAGCCACATTTAATACACTCCAGCCCAGTTTAACCCAGTGCAGCCAAGTTTAACCCAGGCCAACCAACTTTGATACAGCCCAGCTCAGTTTGATCCTCACCAGCCCAGTTCAGTTTACTCCAGCACAGTTTAACCCAGTCCAGCTCACTTTGATCCAGCCCAGCCCACTTCAGTTCACTCTAGCAAACTTTAACCCAGTCCAGCCCAGTTTAACACAGTCCAGCTCAGTTTAAACACAGTCCAGCTCAGTTTGATCGAGCCCAGCCCAGTTTATCCCTGTCTAGCTCACTTTCATCCTGCCCAGCCCACTTCAGTTCACTCTAGCACAGTTTAACCCTGTCCAGCCCAATTTAATTCAGTCCAGCTCAGTTCAATCCATCCCAGCCCAGTTTAACCCGGGCCAGCCCACCTTGATACAGCCCAGCCCAGGTTAACCCAGTCCAGCCATATTTAACCCAGTCCAGCCCAGTTTGTTACAGCCCAGCCCAGTTTAACCCCCTCCAGCCATATTTAATACACTCCACCTCAGTATAATCCAGCCCAGCCAAGTTTAACCCAGTCCAACCCAGTTTAAACCAGCCCAGCCCAGTTTGTTACAGCCCAGCACAGTTTAACCCAGTCCAACCATATTTAATACACTCCAGCTCAGTATAATCCACTCCAGCCCAGTTTAACCCTGTCCAGCCCAGTTTGATACAGCCCACCCCAGTTTAACCCAGTCCAGCCATGTTTAACCCAGGCCAGCCCAGTTTGATACAGCGCAGCCCAGTTTAATCCGGGCCAGCCCAGTTTGAAACAGCCCAGCCCAGTTTAACCCAGTCCAGCCATATTTAATATACTCCAGCTCAGTATAATCCACTCCAGCCCAGTTTAACCCAGTCCAGCCCAATTTGATAAAGCCCACCCCACTTTAACCCAGTACAGCACACTTTTACCCCAGTACAGCCCAGTTTTACCCTAGGCAAGCCCAGTTTAACCCCCTCCAGCCATATTTAATACACTCCACCTCAGTATAATCCAGCCCAGCCAAGTTTAACCCAGTCCAACCCAGTTTAAACCAGCCCAGCCCAGTTTGTTACAGCCCAGCACAGTTTAACCCAGTCCAGCCATATTTAATACACTCCAGCCCAGTTTAACCCAGGCCAGCCCAGTTTAACCCAGGCCAGCCCAGTTTCATACAGCCCAACCCAGTTTAACTCATTCCAGCCATTTTTAATACACTCCAGCTCAGTATAATCCAGTCCAGCATAGTTTAACTTAGTCCAGACCAGTTTAATCCGGTCCATCTCACTTCAATCCAGCCCAGCCCACTTTAACCCAGTCCAACCAAGCCTGATACAGCCCAGCCCAGTTTAACCCAATCCAACCATACTTAATACACACCAGCTCAGTATAATCCAGTCCACCACACTTTAACACAGCCCAGCCCAGTTTAACTCAGTCCAGCTCAGTTTGATACAGCCCAGCCCACTTCAGTTCACTCTAGCACAGTTAAAGGATGTCCACCCCAGTTTAATCCACTCCAGATCAGTTCAGTCCATCCCAGCCCAGTTTAACCCAGTCCAGCCCAGTCTGATACACCCCAGCCCAGTTTAACCCAGTCCAACCATATTTAATACACTCCAGCTCAGTATAATCCACTCCAGCCCAGTTTAACCCTGTCCAGCCCAGTTTGATACAGCCCAGCCCAGTTTAACCCAGTCCAGCCCAGTTTAACCCAGGCCAGCCCAGTTTGATACAGCCCAGCCCAGTTTAACCCAGGCCAGCCCAGTTTGATACAGCCCAGCCCAGTTTGTTACAGCCCAGCCCAGTTTAACCCAGGCCAGCCATATTTAATACACTCCAGCTCAGTATAATCCACTCCAGTCCAGTTTAACCCAGCCCAGTTTAAACCAGTCCAGCTATATTTAATACACACCAGCTCAATCTACTCCACTTTAACCCAGTACAGCCCAGTTTTACCCCACTACAGCCCAGTTTTACCCCACTACAGCCCAGTTTAACCCAGGCCAGCCCAGTTTAACCCAGTCCAGCTCACTTTCATCCTGCCCAGCCCACTTCAGTTCACTCTAGCACTGTTTAACCCAGTCAAGCCCACTTTAACCCAGTCCACCTCAGTTCAATCCAGCCCAGCCCAGTTTAACCCAGTCCAGCCCAGTCCAGCTCAATTTAACCCAGCGCAGCCAAGTTTAACCCACTCCAGTTCAGTTTAATCCAGGCCAGCCCACTTTAGTCCAGGCCAGCCCAGTTTAATACACTCCATCTCAGTTTAATCCAGTCCAGCCCAGCTTCACCCAGTCCAGCTCAGTTTAATCCAGCCCAACTCAGTTTGACACACTCCAGCCCAGTTTAATCCAGCCAAACCCAGTTTAACCCAGTCCAGCTCAGTTTAACCCAGTCCAGCCCAGTTTAATCCACTACAGCTAAATTTAATCAAACCCAGCGCAGTTTAACACAGTCCAGCCCACTTTAGTTCACAGCAGCAGAGTTTAACCCAGCCCAGTCATGTTTAACCCAGTCCAGCTGTGTTTAATCCAGGCCAGCTCAGTTTAATCCAGTCCAGCTCAGTTCAATCCAGCCCAGCCACTTTAACCAAGTCCAACCCAGCTGGATCCAGCCCAGCCCACTTTAACCCAGTCCAGCCATTTTTAATACACACCAGCTCAGTATACTGCAATCCACCCCAGTTTAACCCAGCCCAGCCCCGTTTCATCCAGCCCAGCCCAGTTCAGTTCACTCTAGCACAGTTTAACCCTGTCCAGCCTAGTTTAATCCACTCCAGATCAGTTCAATCCATCCCAGCCCAGTTTAACCCAGTCCAGCCACATTTAATACACTCCAGCCCAGTTTAACCCAGTGCAGCCAAGTTTAACCCAGGCCAACCCACTTTGATACAGCCCACCTCAGTTTGATCCTCACCAGCCCAGTTCAGTTTACTCCAGCGCAGTTTAACCCAGTCCAGCTCACTTTGATCCAGCCCAGCCCACTTCAGTTCACTCTAGCAAACTTTAACCCAGTCCAGCCCAGTTTAACACAGTCCATCTCAGTTTAAACACAGTCCAGCTCAGTTTGATCGAGCCCAGCCCAGTTTATCCCTGTCTAGCTCACTTTCATCCTGCCCAGCCCACTTCAGTTCACTCTAGCACAGTTTAACCCTGTCCAGCCCAATTTAATTCAGTCCAGCTCAGTTCAATCCATCCCAGCCCAGTTTAACCCTGGCCAGCCCACCTTGATACAGCCCAGCCCAGTTTAACCCAGTCCAGCCATATTTAACCCAGTCCAGCCCAGTTTGTTACAGCCCAGCCCAGTTTAACCCCCTCCAGCCATATTTAATACACTCCACCTCAGTATAATCCAGCCCAGCCAAGTTTAACCCAGTCCAACCCAGTTTAAACCAGCCCAGCCCAGTTTGTTACAGCCCAGCTCAGTTTAACCCAGTCCAACCATATTTAATACACTCCAGCTCAGTATAATCCACTCCAGCCCAGTTCAACCCTGTCCAGCCCAGTTTGATACAGCCCACCCCAGTTTAACCCAGTCCAGCCCTGTTTAACCCAGGCCAGCCCAGTTTGATACAGCGCAGCCCAGTTTAATCCGGGCCAGCCCAGTTTGAAACAGCCCAGCCCAGTTTAACCCAGTCCAGCCATATTTAATATACTCCAGCTCAGTATAATCCACTCCAGCCCAGTTTAACCCAGTCCAGCCCAATTTGATAAAGCCCACCCCACTTTAACCCAGTACAGCACACTTTTACCCCAGTACAGCCCAGTTTTACCCTAGGCAAGCCCAGTTTAACCCAGGCCAGCACAGTTTGATACAACCCAGCCCAGTTTAACCCAGGCCAGCTCACTTTCATCCTGCCCAGCCCACTTCATTTCACTCTATCACTGTTTAACTCAGTCAAACCCACTTTAACCCAGTCCACCTCAGTTCAATCCAGCCCAGCCCACTTCGGTTCAACCCAGCCCAGCCCAGTTTAACCCAGTCCAGCCCAGTCCAGCTCAATTTAACCCAGCGCAGCCAAGTTTAACCCACTCCAGTTCAGTTTAATCCAGGCCAGCCCACTTTAGTCCAGGCCAGCCCAGTTTAATACACTCCATCTCAGTTTAATCCAGTCCAGCCCAGCTTCACCCAGTCCAGCTCAGTTTAAACCAGCCCAACTCAGTTTGACACACTCCAGCCCAGTTTAATCCAGCCAAACCCAGTTTAACCCAGTCCAGCTCAGTTTAACCCAGTCCAGCCCAGTTTAATCCACTACAGCTAAATTTAATCAAACCCAGCGCAGTTTAACACAGTCCAGCCCAGTTTAGTTCACAACAGCAGAGTTTAACCCAGCCCAGTCATGTTTAACCCAGTCCAGCTGTGTTTAATCCAGGCCAGCTCAGTTTGATCCAGTCCAGCTCAATTCAATCCAGCTCAACACAGTTTAATCCAATCCAGCTCAGTTCAATCCAGCTCAACCCAGTTTAATCCACTCCAGCTCAGTTCAATCCAGCCCAGCCCACTTTAACCAAGTCCAACCCAGTTGGATCCAGCCCAGCCCACTTTAACCCAGTCCAGCCATATTTAATAAACACCAGCTCAGGATAATGCAATCCACCCCAGTTTAACCCAGCCCAGCCCTCTTTCATCCAGCCCAGCCCACTTCAGTTCACTCTAGCACAGTTTAAGCCAGTCCAGCCCAGTTTAACACAGTCCAGCTCAGTTTAAACACAGACCAGCTAAGTTTGATCGAGCCCAGCCCAGTTCAGTTCACTCTAGCACAGTTTAACCCACTCCAGCCCACTTTAACCCACTACAGCTAAGTTTAAACACAGTCCAGCTCAATTTGATCCAGCCCGGTCCACTTGAACCCAGTCCAGCTCACTTTAATCCAGCCCAGCCCAGTTCAGTTCACACTAGCACAGTTTAACCCAGTCCAGCTCAGTTTGATCCAGCCCAGCCCAGTTTAACCCAGGCCAGCCCAGTTTAACCCAGGCCAGCCCAGTTTGATACAGCTCAACACAGTTTAACTCAGGCCAGCCCAGTTTGATACAGCCCAGCCCAGTTTAACCCAGTCCAGCCATATTTAATACACTCCAGCCCAGTTTAACCCAGGCCAGTCCAGTTTAACCCAGGCCAGCCCAGTTTGATACAGCCCAACCCAGTTTAACTCAGTCCAGCCATTTTTAATACACTCCAGCTCAGTATAATCCAGTCCAGCATAGTTTAACTTAGTCCAGACCAGTTTAATCCGGTCCATCTCACTTCAATCCAGCCCAGCCCACTTTAACCCAGTCCAACCAAGCCTGATACAGCCCAGCCCAGTTTAACCCAATCCAACCATACTTAATACACACCAGCTCAGTATAATCCAGTCCACCACACTTTAACACAGCCCAGCCCAGTTTAACTCAGTCCAGATCAGTTTGATACAGCCCAGCCCACTTCAGTTCACTCTAGCACAGTTAAAGGATGTCCACCCCAGTTTAATCCACTCCAGATCAGTTCAGTCCATCCCAGCCCAGTTTAACCCAGTCCAGCCCAGTCTGATACACCCCAGCCCAGTTTAACCCAGTCCAACCATATTTAATACACTCCAGCTCAGTATAATCCACTCCAGCCCAGTTTAACCCTGTCCAGCCCAGTTTGATACAGCCCAGCCTAGTTTAACCCAGTCCAGCCCAGTTTAACCCAGGCCAGCCCAGTTTGATACAGCCCAGCCCAGTTTAACCCAGGCCAGCCCAGTTTGATACAGCCCAGCCCAGTTTAACCCAGTCCAGCCCAGTTTAACCCAGTCCAGCCATATTTAATACACTCCAGCTCAGTATAATCCACTCCAGTCCAGTTTAACCCAGCCCAGTTTAAACCAGTCCAGCTATATTTAATACACACCAGCTCAATCTACTCCACTTTAACCCAGTACAGCCCAGTTTTACCCCACTACAGCCCAGTTTTACCCCACTACAGCCCAGTTTAACCCAGGCCAGCCCAGTTTAACCCAGTCCAGCTCACTTTCATCCTGCCCAGCCCACTTCAGTTCACTCTAGCACTGTTTAACCCAGTCAAGCCCACTTTAACCCAGTCCACCTCAGTTCAATCCAGCCCAGCCCAGTTTAACCCAGTCCAGCCCAGTCCAGCTCAATTTAACCCAGCGCAGCCAAGTTTAACCCACTCCAGTTCAGTTTAATCCAGGCCAGCCCACTTTAGTCCAGGCCAGCCCAGTTTAATACACTCCATCTCAGTTTAATCCAGTCCAGCCCAGCTTCACCCAGTCCAGCTCAGTTTAATCCAGCCCAACTCAGTTTGACACACTCCAGCCCAGTTTAATCCAGACAAGCTCAGTTTAACCCAGTCCAGCTCAGTTTAACCCAGTCCAGCCCAGTTTAATGCACTCCAGCTAAATTTAATCAAACCCAGCGCAGTTTAACACAGTCCAGCCCACTTTAGTTCACAGCAGCAGAGTTTAACCCAGCCCAGTCATGTTTAACCCAGTCCAGCTGTGTTTAATCCAGGCCAGCTCAGTTTGATCCAGTCCAGCTCAATTCATTCCAGCTCAACCCAGTTTAATCCAGTCCAGCTCAGTTCAATCCAGCCCAGCCCACTTTAACCAAGTCCAACCCAGTTGGATCCAGCCCAGCCCACTTTAACCCAGTCCAGCCATTTTTAATACACACCAGCTCAGTAGAATGCAATCCACCCCAGTTTAACCCAGCCCAGCCCCATTTCATCCAGCCCAGCCCAGTTCAGTTCACTCTAGCACAGTTTAACCCTGTCCAGCCTAGTTTAATCCACTCCAGATCAGTTCAATCCATCCCAGCCCAGTGTAACCCAGTCCAGCCCAGTTTAACCCAGTCCAGCCCAGTTTAACCCAGTCCAGCCCAGTTTAACCTAGGCTAACCCACTTTGGCACAGCCCAGCTCAGTTTGATCCTCCCCAACCCAGTTCAGTTTACTCCAGCACAGTTTAACCCAGTCCAGCTCAGTTTGATCCAGCCCAGCCCACTTCAGTTCACTCTAGCACAGTTTAACCCAGTCCAGCCATGTTTAACCCAGGCCAGCCCTGTTTAACCCAGGCCAGCCCAGTTTGATACAGCCCAGCCCAGTTTAATCTGGGCCAGCCCAGTTTGAAACAGCCCAGCCCAGTTTAACCCAGTCCAGCCATATTTAATATACTCCATCTCAGTATAATCCACTCCAGCCCAGTTTAACCCTGTCCAGCCCAGTTTGATACAGCCCACCCCAGTTTAACCCAGTCCAGCCCTGTTTAACCCAGGCCAGCCCAGTTTGATACAGCCCAGCCCAGTTTAATCTGGGCCAGCCCAGTTTGAAACAGCCCAGCCCAGTTTAACCCAGTCCAGCCATATTTAATATACTCCAGCTCAGTATAATCCACTCCAGCCCAGTTTAACCCAGTCCAGCCTAATTTGATAAAGCCCACCCCACTTTAACCCAGTACAGCACAGTTTTACCCCAGTACAGCCCAGTTTTACCCTAGGCAAGCCCAGTTTAACCCAGGCCAGCACAGTTTGATACAACCCAGCCCAGTTTAACCCAGGCCAGCTCACTTTCATCCTGCCCAGCCCACTTCATTTCACTCTATCACTGTTTAACTCAGTCAAGCCCACTTTAACCCAGTCCACCTCAGTTCAATCCAGCCCAGCCCACTTCAGTTCAATCCAGCCCAGCCCAGTTTAACCCAGTCCAGCTATATTTAATACACACCAGCTCAATCTACTCCAGTCCACCCCAGTTTAACCCAGTCCAGACCAGTTTAACTCAGTCCAGCTCACTTTCATCCTGCCCAGCCCACTTCAGTTCACTCTAGCACTGTTTAACCCAGTCAAGCCCACTTTAACCCAGTCCACCTCAGTTCAATCCAGCCCAGCCCAGTTTAATCCAGTCCAGACCAGTCCAGCTCAATTTAACCCAGCGCAGCCAAGTTTAACCCAGTCCAGTTCAGTTTAACCCATGCCAGCACACTTTAGTCCATGCCAGCCCAGTTTAATACACTCCATCGAAGTTTAATCCAGTCCAGCCCAGCTTCACCCAGTCCAGCTCAGTTTAATTCAGCCCAACTCAGTTTGACACAGTCCAGCCCAGTTTAATCCAGACAAGCCCAGTTTAACCCAGTCCAGGTCAGTTTAACCCAGTCCAGACCTGTTTAATCCAGTCCAGCTAAATTTAATCAAACCCAGCGCAGTTTAACACAGTCCAGCCCAGTTTAGTTCACAGCAGCAGATTTTAACCCAGCCCAGTCATGTTTAACCCAGTCCAGCTGTGTTTAATCCAGGCCAGCTCAGTTTGATCCAGTCCAGCTCAATTCAATCCAGCTCAACCCAGTTTGATCCAGCCCAGCTCAGTTCAATCCAGCCCAGCCCACTTTAACCACGTCCAACCCAGTCTGATCCAGCCCAGCCCAGTTTAACCCAGTCCAGCCATATTTAATACACACCAGCTCAGTATAATGCAATCCACCCCAGTTTAACCCAGCCCAGCCCAGTTTCATCCAGCCCAGCCCAGTTCAGCTCACTCTAGCACAGTTTAACCCTGTCCAGCCTAGTTTAATCCACTCCAGATCAAATCAATCCATCCGAGCCCAGTGTAACCCAGTCCAGCCCAGTTTAACCCAGTCCAGCCACATTTAATACACTCCAGCCCAGTTTAACCCAGTGCAGCCCAGTCTAACCCAGGCCAACCCACTTTGATACAGCCCAGCTCAGTTTGATCCTCCCAGCCTAGTTCAGTTTACTCCAGCACAGTTTAACCCAGTCCAGCTTGCTTTGATCCAGCCCACTTCAGTTCACTCTAGCAATCTTTAACCCAGTCCAGCCCAGTTTAACACAGTCCAGCTCAGTTTAAACACAGTCCAGCTCAGTTTGATGGAGCCCAGCCCAGTTTATCCCAGTCTAGCTCACTTTCATCCTGCCCAGCCCACTTCAGTTCACTCTAGCACAGTTTAACCCTGTCCAGCCCAATTTAATTCAGTCCAGCTCAGTTCAATACATCCCAGCCCAGTTTGATACAGCCCTGCCCAGTTTAACTCAGTCCAGCCATGTTTAACCCAGTCCAGCCCAGTTTGTTATAGCCCAGCCATGTTTAACCCATTCCAGCCCAGTTTGTTATAGCCCAGCCCAGTTTAACCCCCTCCAGCCATATTTAATACACTCCAGCTCAGTATAATCCAGCCCAGCAAAGTTTAACCCAGCCCAGCCCAGTTTTACCCAGTCCACCTTTATTTAATACACACCAGCTCAATCTACTCTAGTCCACCCCAGTTTAACGCAGGCCAGACCAGTTTAACCCAGTGCAGCTCAGTTTAATCCAGCCCAGACTAGTTCAGTTCACTCTAGCACAGTTTAATCCACTCCAGATCAGTTCAATCAATCCCAGCCCAGTTTAACCCTGTCCAGCCATGTCTAACCCAGTCCAGCCCAGTTTGAAACAGCCCAGCCCAGTTTAACCCAGTCCAGCCATATTTAATATACTCCAGCTCAGTATAATCCACTCCAGCCCAGTTTAACCCAGGCCAGCCCAGTTTGATACAACCCAGCCCAGTTTAACCCAGGCCAGCTCACTTTCATCCTGCCCAGCCCACTTCAGTTCACTCTAGCACTGTTTAACCCAGTCAAGCCCACTTTAACCCAGTCCACCTCAGTTCAATCCAGCCCAGCCCAGTTTAACCCAGTCCAGCCCAGATTAACCCAGTCCAGCTCAATTTAACCCAGCGCAGCCAAGTTTAACCCAGTCCAGTTCAGTGTAATCCAGGGCAGCCCACTTTAGTCCAGGCCAGCCCAGTTTAATACACTCCATCTCAGTTTAATCCGGTCCAGCCCAGCTTCACCCAGTCCAGCTCAGTTTAATCCAGCCCAACTCAGTCTGACACAGTCCAGCCCAGTTTAATCCAGCCAAGCCCAGTTTAACCCAGTCCAGCTCAGTTTAACCCAGTCCAGACCTGTTTAATCCAGTCCAGCTAAATTTAATCAAACCCAGCGCAGTTTAACCCAGTCCAGCTCAATTCAATCCAGCTCAACCCAGTTTAATCCAGTCCAGCTCAGTTCAATCCAGCCCAGCCCACTTTAACCAAGTCCAACCCAGTTGGATCCAGCCCAGCCCAGTTTAACCATGTCCAGCCATATTCAATACACTCCAGCTCAGTATAATCTACTCCAGCCCAGTTTAACCCAGTCCAGCCCAGGTTAACCCAGGCCAGCCAAGTTTGATACAGACCAGCCCAGTTTAACCCCGTCCAGCCCCGTTTAACCCAGTCCAGCCACATTTAATACACTCCACCTCAGTATAATCCAGTCCAGCCTAGTTTAACTTAGTCCAGACCAGTTTAATCCGGTCCATCTCAGTTCAATCCAGCCCAGCCCAGTTTAACCCAGTCCAGCTCACTTTGATCCAGCCCAGCCCACTTCAGTTCACTTGAGCACAGTTTAACCCAGTCCAGCCCAGTTTAACCCAACCCAGCCCAGTTTAACTTAGTCCAGCTCACTTTAATCCTGCCCAGCCCACTTCAGTTCACTCTAGCACTGTTTAACCCTCTCCAGCCCAATTGAATTCACTCCAGCTCAGTTCAATTGAGCCCAGCCCAGTTTAGCCAGTCCAGCTATATTTAATACACTCCAACTCAGTATAATCCAGTTCAGACCCTTTTAACCCACTCCAGCCCCCTTTAAACACAGTCCAGCTCAGTTTGATCCAACCCAGCCCAGTTTAACCCAGTTCAGCCCAGTTTAACCCAGTCCAGCTCACTTTAATCCAGCCCAGCCCAGTTCAGTTCACTCTAGCACAGTTTAATCCACTCCAGATCAGTTCAATCAATCCCAGCCCAGGTTAACCCAGTCCAGCCAAGTCTAACACAGTCCAGCCCAGTTATCCAGCCCAGCCCAGTTTAACCCAGTCCAGCCATATTTAATATACTCCAGCTCAGTATAATCCACTCCAGACCAGTTTAACCCACTCCAGCCAAGTTTAACCCAGTCCAGCCACATTTAATACACTTCAGCTCATTATAATCCACTCCAGCCCAGTTTAACCCCGTCCAGCTATATTTAATACACACCAGCTCAATCTACTCCAGTATACCCCAGTTTAACCCAGGCAAGACCAGTTTAACTCAGTCCAGCTCACTTTAATCCAGCCCAGCCCAGTTCAGTTCACTCTAGCACAGTTTAATCCACTCCAGATCAGTTCAATCAATCCCAGCCCAGGTTAACCCAGTCCAGCCAAGTCTAACAAAGTCCAGCCCAGTTTGATCCAGCCCAGCCCAGTTTAACCCTCTCCAGCCATATTTAATATACTCCAGCTCAGCATAATCCAGTCCAGCCCAATTTGATAAAGCCCAACCCACTTTAACCCACTCCAGCCCAGTTCAACCCAGTCCAGCCCAGATTAACCCAGTCCAGCTCAATTTAACCCAGCGCAGCCAAGTTTAACCCAGTCCAGTTCAGTTTAATCCAGGCCAGCCCACTTTAGTCCAGGCCAGCTCAGTTTAATACACTCCATCTCAGTTTAATCCGGTCCAGCCCAGCTTCACCCAGTCCAGCTCAATTTAATCCAGCCCAACTCAGTTTGACACACTCCAGCCCAGTTTAATCCAGACAAGCCCAGTTAAACCCAGTCCAGCTCAGTTTAATTCAGTCCAGCCCAGTTTAATCCACTCCAGCTAAATTTAATCAAACCCAGCGCAGTTTAACACAGTCCAGCCCAGTTTAGTTCACAGCAGCAGAGTTTAACCCAGCCCAGTCATGTTTAACCCAGTCCAGCTGTGTTTAATCCACTCCAGCTCAATTCAATCCAGCTCAACCCAGTTTAATCCAGTCCAGCTCAGTTCAATCCAGCCCAGCCCACTTTAACCAAGTCCAACCCAGTTTGACCCAGCCCAGCCCAGTTTAACCCAGTTCAGCCATATTTAATACACTCCAGCCCAGTTTAACCCAGGCCAGCCCAGTTTGATACAGCCCAGCCCAGTTTAACCCAGGCCAGCCATGTTTAACCCAGGCCAGCCCAGTTTGATACAGCCCAGCCCAGTTTAACCCAAGCCAGCCCAGTTTAACCCAGGCCAGCCCAGTTTGATACAGCCCAGCCCAGTTTAACCCAGCCCAGCCCAGTTTGTTACAGCCCAGCCCAGTTTAACCCAGTCCAGCCATATTTAATACACTCCAGCTCAGTATAATCCACTCCAGCCCAGTATAATCCACTCCAGCCCAGTTTAACCCAGCCCAGCCCAGTTTAAATCAGTCCAGCGATATTTAATACACACCAGCTCAATCTACTCCAGTCCATCCCAGTTTAACGCAGGCCAGACCAGTTTAACTCAGTCCAGCTCACTTTAATCCAGCCCAGCCCAGTTCAGTTCACTCTAGCACAGTTTAATCCACTCCAGATCAGTTCAATCAATCCCAGACCAGGTTAACCCAGTCCAGCCAAGTCTAACACAGTCCAACCCAGTTTGATCCAGCCCAGCCCAGTTTAACCCAGTCCAGCCATATTTAATATACTCCAGCTCAGTATAATCCACTCCAGACCAGTTTAACCCAACCCAGCCCAGCCCAGTTTAACTTAGACCAGTTCACTTTAATCCTGCCCAGCCCACTTCAGTGCACTCTAGCACTGTTTAACCCTGTCCAGCCCAATTGAATTCACTCCAGCTCAGTTCAATTGAGCCCAGCCCAGTTTAGCCAGTCCAGCTTTATTTAATACACTCCAACTCAGTATATTCCAGTTCAGACCCTTTTAACCCACTCCAGCCCACTTTAAACACAGTCCAGCTCAGTTTGATCCAACCCAGCCCAGTTTAACCCAGTCCAGCTCACTTTAATCCAGCCCAGCCAAGTTCAGTTCACTCTAGCACAGTTTAACCTTGTCCAGCCCTGTTCAATCCAGTCCAGCTCAGTTCAATCCAGATCAGGCCAGTTTAACCCAGTCCAGACCAGTCTAATCCAGTCCATCTCAGTTCAGCCTAGCCCAGTTTAACCCAGTCCAGCCGAGTTTAACCCAGTCCAGCCCAGTTTGATACAGCCCAGCCAAGTTTAACCCTGTCCAGCCTAGTTTAATCCACTCCCCATCAGTTCAATCCTTCCCAGCCCAGTTTAACCCAGTCCAGCCAACTTTAACCCAGTCCAGCCCAGTTTGATCCAGCCCAGCACAGTTTAACCCAGTCCAGCCATATATAATACACTCCAGCTCAGTATAATCCACTCCAGCTCACTTTAATCCAGTCCAGATCAGTTCAATCCAGCCCAGCCCTGTTTAACCCAGTCCAGCCCAGTTTTACCCCAGTACAGCCCTGTTTAACCCAGTACATCCATATTTAATACACTCCAGCTACATATAATCCACTCCAGCCCTGTTTAACCCAGTCCAGCTCAGTTTGATCCAACACAGCCCAGTTTAACCTAGTCCAGCTCACTTTGATCCTAGTTAACTCTAGCACAGGTTAACCCAGTCCAGCCCACTTTAATCCAGTCTGGCTCAATTTAACCCAGTCCAGCCCCGGTTAACTCAGTCCAGCCCAGTTTAACCTAGTCCAGCTCAGTTTGATCCAGCCCAGGCCAATTTAATCCAGTCCAGCTCAGTTTAATGCAGCCCAGCCCACTTCAGTTCACTGTAGCACTTTTTAACCCAGTTCAGCGTATTTAATTCAGTCCAGCTCAGTTCAATCCAGCACAGCCCTGTTTAACCTAGTCCAGCCATATTTAATGCACTCCAACTCAATATAATCCAGGCCAGCTCAGTTCAATCCAGCCCAGCCCAGTTTAACCCAGTCCAGCCCAGTCTGATACAGCCCAGCCTAATTTAACGCAGTCAAGCCCGTTTTAATCCAGTCCAGCTCACTTCAATCCAGCCCAGCCCACTTTAACCCAGTCCAGCCCAGTTTGATACAGTCCAGCCCAGTTTAACCCAGTCCAGCCATATTTAATACACACCAGCCCAGTATAATCCAATCCACCCCAGTTAACCCCACTCCAGACCAGTTTAACCCAGTCTATATCAGTTTGATCCAGCCAAGCCCACGTTAACCCAGTCCAGCTCAGTTTGATCCAGCCCAGCCCAGTTTAGTTCACTCTAGCACAGTTTAACCCTGTCCAGCCCAGTTTAATCCAGTCCATCTCTCTTCAATCCAGCCCAGCCCAGTTTAACCCAGTCAAGCCCACTTTAAACACAGTCCAGCTCAGTTTGATCCAGGCCAGCCCTGTTTAAACTAGTCCAGCCCACTTCAATGCCTTCCAGCCCGGTTTAATCCATTCTTGCTCAGTTACATCCAGTCCAGCGCATTTTAAACCAGTCCAGCTCAGTTTAATGCAGTCCAGCCCAATATAATCCAGTCCAGCTAAATTTAATCAAGTGCAGCCCAGTTTAATCCAGAGCAGATAAATTTAATCCAGCCCAAGACAGTTTAACCCAGTCCAGCACAGTTTAACAGAGTCTAGCCTAATTTAACAGAGTCCAACCCAGTTTAATCCAGTCCATCTCAGTTTAATTCAGCCCAGTTTAGTTCACTCAAGCCCACTCTAATCCAGTCTGTCTCAGTTTAACCCAGTCTAGCCCAGTTTAACCCAGTCCAGCTCAGTTTAATCCAGACAAGGCCAGTTTAACCCTGTCCAGTCCGTTTTAATCCAGTCTAGCTCAGTTAGATCTAGCCCAGCGTAGTTCAGTTCACTGTAGCACAGATTAACACTATCCAGCCCAGTTCAATCCAGTCCAGCCCAGTTTAGTTCACTCCAGCACAGTTTAATCCAGTCCAGCCCAGTTTAATCTAGCCCAGCCAAATTTAACCCAGTCTGGCTGTTGCAGATTAGTGTATTTTAGGGATAAGGATTAGGGAGACTTCTTTGGTGAGGGTAGTGTTAGGGAGTTAGGTTTAGGATTAGGTTTATGGTTAGGATTAGGGTAAAATTTAGGGTCAGATTTTTCTAAACCGGATTAAGCCGGGCCGGATTAAGCCGGGCCGGATTAAGCCGGGCCGGATTAAGCCGGGCCGGATTAAGCCGGGCCGGATTATCCCGGGCCAGATTATCCCGGGCCAGATTATCCCGGGCCAGATTATCCCGGGCCAGATTATCCCGGGCCAGATTATCCCGGGCCAGATTATCCCGGGTCAGATTATCCCGGGTCAGATTATCCCGGGTCAGATTATCCCGGGTCAGATTATCCCGGGTCAGATTATCCCGGGTCAGATTAGCTTAGCCGGCCTTAGATTATCCTGGGTTAGACGCCATTGAAACGCTAAATTCTCCATTAAGACACTACATTCTCCATTGAAACGCCAAGTTCTCCAGTGAAACGCTAAGTTCTTCAGTGAAACGTTAAATTCAGAAATGAAACAAGAAATTATCTATTGAAACACTCAGTATTTGTATTGAAATGGTAATTTATCCATCGAAACGCTGAGTTCTGCACCGAAATACTAAGTTCGGCATTCAAATGCGAAGTTCCGCATTCAAACGCCAAGATCTGCATTGAAATGCTATGTTCTGCTTTGAAACGCTATGTTCTCCATTGAAACTATAACTTGTCCATTGAAATGCTACCTTCTCCAAGCACACACAAAGTTCTCCAGTTAGACACAAGGTTCTGCAATTAGACACAAGGATCACCAAATAGACACAAGGATCTCCACTTAGACACCAGGATCACCAATTAGACACTACAGTCACCATTTAGACACTAAGTTCTCCTTTGAGACAGTACGTTCTCCAATTAGACACTAATTTCTAAAAACTTTTAAGTTGTAAAAGCATCCAAGTTCTAAAAACATTTTAAATTGACAACCCACGTTCGATGCAAAGACAAAAGCCCAAAGCCTAGAACTGCCCACACACGCTTGCACGCATCTATATACGCTCACACACATACCAAACGCATTCCCCTGCCGCCGGCCTCACTGCTCCAAAACCCACCTCTGCTCTTCCCTTCCGATGCCTACCCCTGCCTCGCTGAGAATAAATACACAGGCACCGCGCTCCTGGGAACATCCTGAAAACCCTGCCTGCCAAAACACCGTCCCTGCACCCAACATTGCTCAAATAGAAGCGTTGACAAATGTCGCCTCGCAGACCAGCCGGGATTGGGGAAAAAATCCCCTGCCGGTAGAGGGAGAAAAACAACACCCCCCATCTGCGACTTTTTGTTTCTAAATATCTCAAAGTCTAAAAAGGGAAAACATTGTAAATCGACAACCCACATCCCACCCATACACACAAGCCCTAAACAGACAACAACCCACAAACTAACACTGACATGCGTTCTAAAACTACCACCACCATTCAGAGACTAAGACCAGCATTCTAACCCTAAGTCATGCATTCTAAGACTGATACGCACCCTAAGACTAACACCAGCACTCTAAGACGAACACTAGAATTCTGTGACTACGACATCCATTTGAAGACTAACACCAACATTCTAGCACTAAGACATCCATTTTAAGACTAGCACCAGCATTTTAAGGTGAGCACCAGCTTTCCAAGCCTAACACCGGCATTCGAAGTCTAACACCAGCATTCCAAGGCCAATACCAGTAACATTTACTAATTAACCAAGTTCATGTAAGGTCACATCATACATTTCATTTAAAGGCATTTACATACATAAATGACATCATTCACATTTTACAATGCATCCTCAGAAATCCAACAACGCTTTACTACTTACACAAGATGCTCGACAGGTAGCATGCTTTGTCACATAACCATCATCAGACGTCCTTTACACACGGCAACGCAGCCTTCCATTTGACACCGACAGCTTTCCTGCCTCTGGAATCTTCTACATGCTGCCAATCGCCATCCAGAAACAGAAGGAGCTCCTCTGCAATCTACAGGTCCTCTACACACTAACCTGCAGACAAAAATACATTTCTCTCAGTATCATTACAATATGACCTCTAAACATCCTCCCCTCGCTTTATTTTTCTCTCTGTCTGCAAAGCTAACTACGTGCACCCAACAGACAACACTCACTGCACCGAAACATACTTAACCACCACCTCCACCCCTATATGAGACAGCGACTTAAGGGCTGCCGCACCAACTCTCACATTTTCTTTCCTAATACAAAACACCCCCCAGCCTGGCATCAGGAATTCTCAGCAACTAAATCACCTGAAGCCTCAAAATTACCCTGCCTGAAAACCTCGTACCTGCACCGACCGCCGCTCAACCGTAAGCAGTGACGAACGTCACGTCGCAGACTGGCTGGAAGCACCAAAAAAACCCAACTTGGGGAGGAAAACAAAAAAAAAAATCCCATGGCTGCCATTTGAGTTTCTAAACATCTAAAGACCTGGAAAAAGAAAAATATTTCAAGTCTACATCCCACGTCCCACGCACACACACAAGCCCTAAACCTAGAAATGCCCACACACGCTTCCACTGATCTACATGTGCTCAGACACGTGCCAAATGTAACACCATGATGCCCTTCACATAGGCCCAAACTCGGCCTCCGCTCGTCCCTGCCAAGCCTACCTCTGCCTCCCTGGAATAAATCACCGGGAACTGTCTTCCCAGGAGAATCCTAAACACCCGTGGCTGCCAAATGTACGGCCCTGCACAGACTGTTGCTCAAACATAAGCAATGAGAAATGTTATCAGTCACACACATGATCCAAGGTAGAAAACTAAACTATGATTATAAAAAACCACCACAGATGTTCAAAAGTTCAAAAATTCCAGGTGACAGAAAAGCAGAGACAAACATAGAACTCTCCACAAGCTTAATAATATCAGAAACGATGGAACTAGTAAAGGATACAGTAAAGGACATTTCTCATGTTCTCTTATCTTACCAAGCCCAAGGACCCTGGGAAGACCATCAGCAAACGGGCTCCAACAATCCTCATGGCAGGGCGAGGAGGCAGGCTCAACCTTAGCGGGCGTCCACCAGTTGCTGCTTCACTCTGCCAAGCAGAACTCACCGAGTCCAGGACAGCTCTGGGGCACCCAGCTCGCTTCGCACCTCCAAATTCAAAACACACAGCAAGTCATAATCCCACCAGGAGAATAAACTGGAATTTGCTTCTGACACCACAGATTGACTCACCTGGTTCCATCACTCGGCTCAACCCTCCTCCATCAGCCTCTCACACGTGGCTAACCAGCTCACCATCTGCAAGAGCAACCAGGCCTTATTCACAGCAATGCCAAGCAAAAGCTTATTCTGCCTCTAAGTCTCAGCCCAAGCTCACACTGACCCTTAGGTTGACAGGCATACACAGGCTCTGATTCAGACAGTCTCAACCCAGACCCTCACACCCTCTGCCTCAGACACTAACTCTACGTAGACTATCCCACCCACTCCCAAGCAGGCTCTCTGGGCCTGCGTCATTAATTACAAGCTTATTCTCAGACCTCTCCTCTCCATTCACACAGCTCATCAAGAGGAGAGAGCTGCACTGTGATTATAAAACCCCACCACATACGTTCCACAGTTCAAGAAATCTACGTGACAGAAAACCAGAGACAAGCAGAAAACTCACAGCTAGCTTATTAAGACAAAAAAAAAACTATAGAGATAGCAAAGCATGCTTCTCATGGTTCCTTATCTTACCAACCCCAAGGACCCTGGGAAGACCATCAGCAAACCAGCTCCGACAATCGTCATGGCAGTGCGAGGTGGCAGGCCCAACCTTAGCGGGCGTCCCCGCGCAGGCAACCTTCACCTGGCTGGCATGAGCTTCTGCCTCCCTCACACAGCATGAGGCTCGGGCTTTCATACTCACAAAAACGCACGCTCGTTGCTACGCAGGGGGCCAGCCCACGGCGCAAGAAGCGGCCAACCGTATCTAGGAAGGTCTCCCAGGGTCAGGACTTCTCCAGGCACTTCTAAAGCACAACTCTCGGGCTAGGAACCAAAGCTGGACCTCGCCTGAAGCAGCCACAGCACAACTCTCGGCGAGGAGCCAAAGGCAACAAACACTACTTTCCCACCCTTGCCTGCTTCACCAAGGACCCTTACCTACTGTCCCAGACACGACACCCCAGACTTAAGCCCCACAAATGGCACCTTTTCATCCTGGTATTTAACTCCCAGGCACTACCTTCACTAAAACTGACCATTCCCCTCCCAGCCACCTCCAAGCGTCTTCTCAGACATTCTGGATCAAACACTACATTGGAATGATACATCTCAAACGCCTTCCTGCCATTCTGACGCTGTCTCCCACCCCCTTGCCTCCTAAAGCGATCCCTCTACTTAGCTTGCATAGTTCCATGCGTCTCGAAGCAACCTCACTGCTCAGAACTCCCACGGCAGACGCCAGCCATGCTGCAGACGCTGACAAGTTCCTCTTCATCATCTGCAGAAACAAACCAAAAACAGGGAACAGCGTGTGGTGGCCCTCATCTCCACCACCCCAGCCATCCCGCCCGGCCTGTTCCTTACCAAACCTCGGCCTCCTCCAAAGCTCCTCAACGCTGCGCTTGCCTGTCCCAAAGCCGTTCCACAGAGTGACCTGGGGTCTCTCCTGCCCTCCGTGCTCTAGGAGTGCAACAGAAGACAATGACCACGGTTCTTGCAAAAGTGACCGACCCCACAATCCTTCTTCTTACCTCCCTCACTCAACTCGAGCACTCATCCTACTCCAAAGATCCAGGGCAAGACCTGCAATACCAAACACAAATACTAAAAGCACTGAACATGTTCTTCTCGATTCTAAGCTACCGCACACACACGCAAACCCCTTACCTCCTCACAGCCCTCCAACATTGGCACCTTTACCTCGCCTGAGTTGTCTGCAGCACCTGAAACACCAAGGCAAACAGATAAACCCTGAGAGAAGGTTCAAAGTAACACCCTCCCCTCACCAAGTCCCCACTGCCTCTCCCATCACTCTGCTACTCCTCCGCTGGACTTTGCACGCCTTCCCTTCTCTTCTTTGAGCCCGGGCACCGCCTGCAGAACACAACAGGAAGAGCTGGTTTTCATTTCACAAAAACCATAAGACGCTCCACCAATTGCTGCTTCACTCTGCCAAGCGGAACTCACCGAGTCCAGGACAGCTCTGGGGCACCCAGCTCGCTTCGCACCTCCAAATTCAAAACACACAGCAAGTCATAATCCCACCAGGAGAATAAACTGGAATTTGCTTCTGACACCACAGATTGACTCACCTGGTTCCATCACTCGGCTCAACCCTCCTCCATCAGCCTCTCACACGTGGCTAACCAGCTCACCATCTGCAAGAGCAACCAGGCCTTATTCACAGCAATGCCAAGCAAAAGCTTATTCTGCCTCTAAGTCTCAGCCCAAGCTCACACTGACCCTTAGGTTGACAGGCATACACAGGCTCTGATTCAGACAGTCTCAACCCAGACCCTCACACCCTCTGCCTCAGACACTAACTCTACGTAGACTATCCCACCCACTCCCAAGCAGGCTCTCTGGGCCTGCGTCATTAATTACAAGCTTATTCTCAGACCTCTCCTCTCCATTCACACAGCTCATCAAGAGGAGAGAGCTGCACTGTGATTATAAAACCCCACCACATACGTTCCACAGTTCAAGAAATCTACGTGACAGAAAACCAGAGACAAGCAGAAAACTCACAGCTAGCTTATTAAGACAAAAAAAAAACTATAGAGATAGCAAAGCATGCTTCTCATGGTTCCTTATCTTACCAACCCCAAGGACCCTGGGAAGACCATCAGCAAACCAGCTCCGACAATCGTCATGGCAGTGCGAGGTGGCAGGCCCAACCTTAGCGGGCGTCCCCGCGCAGGCAACCTTCACCTGGCTGGCATGAGCTTCTGCCTCCCTCACACAGCATGAGGCTCGGGCCTTCATACTCACAAAAACGCACGCTCGTTGCTACGCAGGGGGCCAGCCCACGGCGCAAGAAGCGGCCAACCGTATCTAGGAAGGTCTCCCAGGGTCAGGACTTCTCCAGGCACTTCTAAAGCACAACTCTCGGGCTAGGAACCAAAGCTGGACCTCGCCTGAAGCAGCCACAGCACAACTCTCGGCGAGGAGCCAAAGGCAACAAACACTACTTTCCCACCCTTGCCTGCTTCACCAAGGACCCTTACCTACTGTCCCAGACACGACACCCCAGACTTAAGCCCCACAAATGGCACCTTTTCATCCTGGTATTTAACTCCCAGGCACTACCTTCACTAAAACTGACCATTCCCCTCCCAGCCACCTCCAAGCGTCTTCTCAGACATTCTGGATCAAACACTACATTGGAATGATACATCTCAAACGCCTTCCTGCCATTCTGACGCTGTCTCCCACCCCCTCGCCTCCTAAAGCGATCCCTCTACTTAGCTTGCATAGTTCCATGCGTCTCGAAGCAACCTCACTGCTCAGAACTCCCACGGCAGACGCCAGCCATGCTGCAGACGCTGACAAGTTCCTCTTCATCATCTGCAGAAACAAACCAAAAACAGGGAACAGCCTGTGGTGGCCCTCATCTCCACCACCCCAGCCATCCCGCCCGGCCTGTTCCTTACCAAACCTCGGCCTCCTCCAAAGCTCCTCAACGCTGCGCTTGCCTGTCCCAAAGCCGTTCCACAGAGTGACCTGGGGTCTCTCCTGCCCTCCGTGCTCTAGGAGTGCAACAGAAGACAATGACCACGGTTCTTGCAAAAGTGACCGACCCCACAATCCTTCTTCTTACCTCCCTCACTCAACTCGAGCACTCATCCTACTCCAAAGATCCAGGGCAAGACCTGCAATACCAAACACAAATACTAAAAGCACTGAACATGTTCTTCTCGATTCTAAGCTACCGCACACACACGCAAACCCCTTACCTCCTCACAGCCCTCCAACATTGGCACCTTTACCTCGCCTGAGTTGTCTGCAGCACCTGAAACACCAAGGCAAACAGATAAACCCTGAGAGAAGGTTCAAAGTAACACCCTCCCCTCACCAAGTCCCCACTGCCTCTCCCATCACTCTGCTACTCCTCCGCTGGACTTTGCACGCCTTCCCTTCTCTTCTTTGAGCCCGGGCACCGCCTGCAGAACACAACAGGAAGAGCTGGTTTTCATTTCACAAAAACCATAAGACGCTCCACCAATTGCTGCTTCACTCTGCCAAGCGGAACTCACCGAGTCCAGGACAGCTCTGGGGCACCCAGCTCGCTTCGCACCTCCAAATTCAAAACACACAGCAAGTCATAATCCCACCAGGAGAATAAACTGGAATTTGCTTCTGACACCACAGATTGACTCACCTGGTTCCATCACTCGGCTCAACCCTCCTCCATCAGCCTCTCACACGTGGCTAACCAGCTCACCATCTGCAAGAGCAACCAGGCCTTATTCACAGCAATGCCAAGCAAAAGCTTATTCTGCCTCTAAGTCTCAGCCCAAGCTCACACTGACCCTTAGGTTGACAGGCATACACAGGCTCTGATTCAGACAGTCTCAACCCAGACCCTCACACCCTCTGCCTCAGACACTAACTCTACGTAGACTATCCCACCCACTCCCAAGCAGGCTCTCTGGGCCTGCGTCATTAATTACAAGCTTATTCTCAGACCTCTCCTCTCCATTCACACAGCTCATCAAGAGGAGAGAGCTGCACTGTGATTATAAAACCCCACCACATACGTTCCACAGTTCAAGAAATCTACGTGACAGAAAACCAGAGACAAGCAGAAAACTCACAGCTAGCTTATTAAGACAAAAAAAAAACTATAGAGATAGCAAAGCATGCTTCTCATGGTTCCTTATCTTACCAACCCCAAGGACCCTGGGAAGACCATCAGCAAACCAGCTCCGACAATCGTCATGGCAGTGCGAGGTGGCAGGCCCAACCTTAGCGGGCGTCCCCGCGCAGGCAACCTTCACCTGGCTGGCATGAGCTTCTGCCTCCCTCACACAGCATGAGGCTCGGGCCTTCATACTCACAAAAACGCACGCTCGTTGCTACGCAGGGGGCCAGCCCACGGCGCAAGAAGCGGCCAACCGTATCTAGGAAGGTCTCCCAGGGTCAGGACTTCTCCAGGCACTTCTAAAGCACAACTCTCGGGCTAGGAACCAAAGCTGGACCTCGCCTGAAGCAGCCACAGCACAACTCTCGGCGAGGAGCCAAAGGCAACAAACACTACTTTCCCACCCTTGCCTGCTTCACCAAGGACCCTTACCTACTGTCCCAGACACGACACCCCAGACTTAAGCCCCACAAATGGCACCTTTTCATCCTGGTATTTAACTCCCAGGCACTACCTTCACTAAAACTGACCATTCCCCTCCCAGCCACCTCCAAGCGTCTTCTCAGACATTCTGGATCAAACACTACATTGGAATGATACATCTCAAACGCCTTCCTGCCATTCTGACGCTGTCTCCCACCCCCTCGCCTCCTAAAGCGATCCCTCTACTTAGCTTGCATAGTTCCATGCGTCTCGAAGCAACCTCACTGCTCAGAACTCCCACGGCAGACGCCAGCCATGCTGCAGACGCTGACAAGTTCCTCTTCATCATCTGCAGAAACAAACCAAAAACAGGGAACAGCCTGTGGTGGCCCTCATCTCCACCACCCCAGCCATCCCGCCCGGCCTGTTCCTTACCAAACCTCGGCCTCCTCCAAAGCTCCTCAACGCTGCGCTTGCCTGTCCCAAAGCCGTTCCACAGAGTGACCTGGGGTCTCTCCTGCCCTCCGTGCTCTAGGAGTGCAACAGAAGACAATGACCACGGTTCTTGCAAAAGTGACCGACCCCACAATCCTTCTTCTTACCTCCCTCACTCAACTCGAGCACTCATCCTACTCCAAAGATCCAGGGCAAGACCTGCAATACCAAACACAAATACTAAAAGCACTGAACATGTTCTTCTCGATTCTAAGCTACCGCACACACACGCAAACCCCTTACCTCCTCACAGCCCTCCAACATTGGCACCTTTACCTCGCCTGAGTTGTCTGCAGCACCTGAAACACCAAGGCAAACAGATAAACCCTGAGAGAAGGTTCAAAGTAACACCCTCCCCTCACCAAGTCCCCACTGCCTCTCCCATCACTCTGCTACTCCTCCGCTGGACTTTGCACGCCTTCCCTTCTCTTCTTTGAGCCCGGGCACCGCCTGCAGAACACAACAGGAAGAGCTGGTTTTCATTTCACAAAAACCATAAGACGCTCCACCAATTGCTGCTTCACTCTGCCAAGCGGAACTCACCGAGTCCAGGACAGCTCTGGGGCACCCAGCTCGCTTCGCACCTCCAAATTCAAAACACACAGCAAGTCATAATCCCACCAGGAGAATAAACTGGAATTTGCTTCTGACACCACAGATTGACTCACCTGGTTCCATCACTCGGCTCAACCCTCCTCCATCAGCCTCTCACACGTGGCTAACCAGCTCACCATCTGCAAGAGCAACCAGGCCTTATTCACAGCAATGCCAAGCAAAAGCTTATTCTGCCTCTAAGTCTCAGCCCAAGCTCACACTGACCCTTAGGTTGACAGGCATACACAGGCTCTGATTCAGACAGTCTCAACCCAGACCCTCACACCCTCTGCCTCAGACACTAACTCTACGTAGACTATCCCACCCACTCCCAAGCAGGCTCTCTGGGCCTGCGTCATTAATTACAAGCTTATTCTCAGACCTCTCCTCTCCATTCACACAGCTCATCAAGAGGAGAGAGCTGCACTGTGATTATAAAACCCCACCACATACGTTCCACAGTTCAAGAAATCTACGTGACAGAAAACCAGAGACAAGCAGAAAACTCACAGCTAGCTTATTAAGACAAAAAAAAAACTATAGAGATAGCAAAGCATGCTTCTCATGGTTCCTTATCTTACCAACCCCAAGGACCCTGGGAGGACCATCAGCAAACCAGCTCCGACAATCGTCATGGCAGTGCGAGGTGGCAGGCCCAACCTTAGCGGGCGTCCCCGCGCAGGCAACCTTCACCTGGCTGGCATGAGCTTCTGCCTCCCTCACACAGCATGAGGCTCGGGCCTTCATACTCACAAAAACGCACGCTCGTTGCTACGCAGGGGGCCAGCCCACGGCGCAAGAAGCGGCCAACCGTATCTAGGAAGGTCTCCCAGGGTCAGGACTTCTCCAGGCACTTCTAAAGCACAACTCTCGGGCTAGGAACCAAAGCTGGACCTCGCCTGAAGCAGCCACAGCACAACTCTCGGCGAGGAGCCAAAGGCAACAAACACTACTTTCCCACCCTTGCCTGCTTCACCAAGGACCCTTACCTACTGTCCCAGACACGACACCCCAGACTTAAGCCCCACAAATGGCACCTTTTCATCCTGGTATTTAACTCCCAGGCACTACCTTCACTAAAACTGACCATTCCCCTCCCAGCCACCTCCAAGCGTCTTCTCAGACATTCTGGATCAAACACTACATTGGAATGATACATCTCAAACGCCTTCCTGCCATTCTGACGCTGTCTCCCACCCCCTCGCCTCCTAAAGCGATCCCTCTACTTAGCTTGCATAGTTCCATGCGTCTCGAAGCAACCTCACTGCTCAGAACTCCCACGGCAGACGCCAGCCATGCTGCAGACGCTGACAAGTTCCTCTTCATCATCTGCAGAAACAAACCAAAAACAGGGAACAGCCTGTGGTGGCCCTCATCTCCACCACCCCAGCCATCCCGCCCGGCCTGTTCCTTACCAAACCTCGGCCTCCTCCAAAGCTCCTCAACGCTGCGCTTGCCTGTCCCAAAGCCGTTCCACAGAGTGACCTGGGGTCTCTCCTGCCCTCCGTGCTCTAGGAGTGCAACAGAAGACAATGACCACGGTTCTTGCAAAAGTGACCGACCCCACAATCCTTCTTCTTACCTCCCTCACTCAACTCGAGCACTCATCCTACTCCAAAGATCCAGGGCAAGACCTGCAATACCAAACACAAATACTAAAAGCACTGAACATGTTCTTCTCGATTCTAAGCTACCGCACACACACGCAAACCCCTTACCTCCTCACAGCCCTCCAACATTGGCACCTTTACCTCGCCTGAGTTGTCTGCAGCACCTGAAACACCAAGGCAAACAGATAAACCCTGAGAGAAGGTTCAAAGTAACACCCTCCCCTCACCAAGTCCCCACTGCCTCTCCCATCACTCTGCTACTCCTCCGCTGGACTTTGCACGCCTTCCCTTCTCTTCTTTGAGCCCGGGCACCGCCTGCAGAACACAACAGGAAGAGCTGGTTTTCATTTCACAAAAACCATAAGACGCTCCACCAATTGCTGCTTCACTCTGCCAAGCGGAACTCACCGAGTCCAGGACAGCTCTGGGGCACCCAGCTCGCTTCGCACCTCCAAATTCAAAACACACAGCAAGTCATAATCCCACCAGGAGAATAAACTGGAATTTGCTTCTGACACCACAGATTGACTCACCTGGTTCCATCACTCGGCTCAACCCTCCTCCATCAGCCTCTCACACGTGGCTAACCAGCTCACCATCTGCAAGAGCAACCAGGCCTTATTCACAGCAATGCCAAGCAAAAGCTTATTCTGCCTCTAAGTCTCAGCCCAAGCTCACACTGACCCTTAGGTTGACAGGCATACACAGGCTCTGATTCAGACAGTCTCAACCCAGACCCTCACACCCTCTGCCTCAGACACTAACTCTACGTAGACTATCCCACCCACTCCCAAGCAGGCTCTCTGGGCCTGCGTCATTAATTACAAGCTTATTCTCAGACCTCTCCTCTCCATTCACACAGCTCATCAAGAGGAGAGAGCTGCACTGTGATTATAAAACCCCACCACATACGTTCCACAGTTCAAGAAATCTACGTGACAGAAAACCAGAGACAAGCAGAAAACTCACAGCTAGCTTATTAAGACAAAAAAAAAACTATAGAGATAGCAAAGCATGCTTCTCATGGTTCCTTATCTTACCAACCCCAAGGACCCTGGGAAGACCATCAGCAAACCAGCTCCGACAATCGTCATGGCAGTGCGAGGTGGCAGGCCCAACCTTAGCGGGCGTCCCCGCGCAGGCAACCTTCACCTGGCTGGCATGAGCTTCTGCCTCCCTCACACAGCATGAGGCTCGGGCTTTCATACTCACAAAAACGCACGCTCGTTGCTACGCAGGGGGCCAGCCCACGGCGCAAGAAGCGGCCAACCGTATCTAGGAAGGTCTCCCAGGGTCAGGACTTCTCCAGGCACTTCTAAAGCACAACTCTCGGGCTAGGAACCAAAGCTGGACCTCGCCTGAAGCAGCCACAGCACAACTCTCGGCGAGGAGCCAAAGGCAACAAACACTACTTTCCCACCCTTGCCTGCTTCACCAAGGACCCTTACCTACTGTCCCAGACACGACACCCCAGACTTAAGCCCCACAAATGGCACCTTTTCATCCTGGTATTTAACTCCCAGGCACTACCTTCACTAAAACTGACCATTCCCCTCCCAGCCACCTCCAAGCGTCTTCTCAGACATTCTGGATCAAACACTACATTGGAATGATACATCTCAAACGCCTTCCTGCCATTCTGACGCTGTCTCCCACCCCCTTGCCTCCTAAAGCGATCCCTCTACTTAGCTTGCATAGTTCCATGCGTCTCGAAGCAACCTCACTGCTCAGAACTCCCACGGCAGACGCCAGCCATGCTGCAGACGCTGACAAGTTCCTCTTCATCATCTGCAGAAACAAACCAAAAACAGGGAACAGCCTGTGGTGGCCCTCATCTCCACCACCCCAGCCATCCCGCCCGGCCTGTTCCTTACCAAACCTCGGCCTCCTCCAAAGCTCCTCAACGCTGCGCTTGCCTGTCCCAAAGCCATTCCACAGTCTGATTCCAAGCGTCTCCTGCTCTCCATGCCCTAGAAGAGCAAAAAAATCCAATGACCATGGTTCTTGCAAAACTGACCCAGCCTACAATCCTTCTCCTTACTTCCGTGACTCACCACAAGCTCTCATCTGACTCCAAAGGTCCAGGGCCAGACCTGCAATACCAAACCCAAAACTGAACCCCTTTGCTGTGTTCTTCTAAACACTGAGACAACACGCTCCAAAATAAACCCTCACCTTTTCACAACTGGAAAAGGAAACTGGTGCAGTGCCCCAGAAGACTATTGCTGAGGTGTCTGAAACAAAGTATGTTCTTTCCTGAACTATTACAAGTACTGAAAACAAATACTTAGCCCACTTTTAAATAACCAATGTAATCAGTCAGAATAGAAAGAACGCGTCCAAACAACAGGCTTACCACCTTTAGTTTTAGCAGTGATGTGGAAACGCCAACACAGATCACAATCAAATGCACTCATTGAAACAGTCAAGCTGTATTACTTTGCCCACTGTGAGATGGTGCTATAAAACAGCCTATTTCGGTTTTGTCATCTTTATGGCACATTTCAGACCTATTCCTGCTCTTCTGATGCTGTTCCCCACCCCTCTTCTGCCAAAAAGTAGTCTTCCTGCTTTGTTTTTATAGTGACTTAAGTCTCAAATAATACTTATTGCTCAGGTGTCTCATACTAGACACCTGGGTGTTAAAAGCATCCACCCAATTCATTTCTCTCATCTGCAATAACAATAGGAAAAAAACCCAAACAAAAAAGTAGGCATATAACATTTTAAAGGCAAACAATTAAAAAGAAATACTCTGAAATCTTAACTACATGCAGAGTGTAAAGAACCAGCGTCTCCTATACTTTAGACTTTTAACATAATAAATGAGCTAACTAAAAAACATTCTTAGACCTTTCTCTGCCAAATACCACCATTGCTTTAACAGCCTCATCCCAAAACAATAATAATATTCCCTTTTGGTCTTCTGTAAACCTAAGCATCCAACTTAGATTTTGTAATACCACAGACCCAAAAGCACTCTTACAAAAGCTCTTAGCCACATAACCTGTATGTTTGTTCAGTAACCACAGCCATGACCACTATACACAAAAAAGAACAGAAACAAAATCCCATTAACAAGAACATAAACCAAAACCAACTTCTGCCATTACTTCTGTGGCTGAAAGCAACAAAAGAAAAACACTTAGCTTAGTACCACCAATAACAATAACATCTCAAAGAAAATCACAGCACAAAAGACTTTAGTGGCACATGGACACATAAACATTCTGGCAACTTAAAACTTAGACCTAAAGAAAAAAAATTTTTAAAAATTACAAAAACAAAACAAAACATTAAAAACACAAAACACCCCAAAGACCTTACCTTGGAAAGAACCAAACTTTAAAGAAGCTCCTTTGTTTTGAAGCTCTGCCTTATATACCCCAGGCCCTACCCACAACCCCTCCCTCAATTCCCTGGCTCAGGGGTGGGGCAAATCACCAGCTAGGATAAAAACAGCCTGACAAGGTACAGCTGGGTCTTTTTTATCTGGGTTTGGTTTCTTGGTTGCTTTCTGGCTTGAACTTTTTTGCTTTCTTTTTTTGCTTTAGATTTGCATTCAAAATTCACAGACTACACAGCTTCGCTTTTATTCAGTTAGATTTTGAACTATATTTGGTTTCAGAGCACATAGAGTTTTTGTGTCTCAGATTCTGGGGCTCAGACTCACATGGGTTTTTTTCCACACAGGCTGGTTCAGTCTCATGTATTTAAACTGCACAGACACTCCAGCTGAGACTTAGGCTCAACCTGGCATTCACTGACTCACACATCCACACAAATCATACATTGAGGCTAACACAGACTTCCTGGCTCAGACTTGCTTTCCCATTTTAAGTGAAAAAAGACATTGAGGTTATTTAGCCAAGGTGAGCCATGCTTAGAACACCCAAGTAACAACTTATTTCATGGTCTTGTCATTTTCATAAAACTGTATTTTTTCTTTCTTGTTAGTGTTTTCCAAGGGGTGTACATCTTAGAATAAAGGGATGGAAAACCTTTGAAGTTTAGTGGATGAGTAGTGAAATAACAGGAGAGAGAAATGATAGTTGCTGAGGCAAGGGTGCAGCTTCTATATCTCTTTGTGTGTCCTTGTTTCCATTTCTTTGTTTCCATTTCTTTTGTAGGTGTTGCAGGTAACTCCAGAGAGGTGAAGCTGCAAATTGAGGAGGGCCATGAGAAGGTAAGGGGGTTGTCTGGGTGTGTTTGGTGGTTTAGATTTGAGAAAAGCATGGCAAAGGGGTTCAATATTTGTATTTGGTGTTGCAGGGGCTGCCTTCTTCTATTGGAGTCAGATGAGTGCTTGAGGTGAGTTGGGGAGGCAAGGAGAAGGGTTGTGAGGTTGGGCACTTTTTCTAAGCACTGTGGTCATTTGTCTCTATTGCACTCCTAGGACCTGGAGAGAAGGAGAGGTTCAGTGTTGGACTCTACTATGGGATTGGAACAGGAAAACATAATGTTGAGGAGCTTTGAAGGAGGAAGAGGGCTGTTACAGACTAGGTCAGTATTGGTGGGTGGGGTGGTGGTGATGATGATGGCCAGCACATGGTGTTCCTCTTGGTTCCTTTGTTGCAGGTTAGACAGAGTAACTTGGTAGCTGTGGCAAGATCCCAAGACTTTGATGTGGGTGTCCTGAACATCCATGAGACCCATGGCACTATGGAAGTTAAGTAGAAGGATTGCTGGTTGGGACTGGAGGGTGAGAGACAAGGCCAGGAGGGCAGGAAGGGGTTTGAAGTGTAGCATGGGGCTGAGGGGAAGACAGGGGGTTACTTTGCAGCATGAGCTTATGTGGGTAGGGCAGCTACAGCTTGACTGTGTTATAGAGTGAGGGTGTCCCCCACAACCCTTCCCTCAGTGCCCTGGGTTAGGGGTGGGGCAAACCCCCAGCTGGGATAAAAACACCCTAACAATCCACAGCTGGGTCTTATTTTACCTGCCTCTGGTTCATTGGCTGCTCCCCAGCTTTCATTTTCTGGCTTTCTTTCTGTGGTTTAATTCACATTCAAGACTCCCTAGACCATGCAGGTTCCTTCTCACACAGACTGGTTCACGCTCATTCTCGCGTTTAAATTGCACAGACACTCTCTGGCTCAGATTTTGCCTCACACTCACTTAGGCTTAGTCTGACACTGACTGGCTCATACATCCACATAAATCTCTTACTGAGTGTATCACAGAAGTTCTGGTTCAAACTACTTGGATAAGGCTCCCTGGCTCAAACTCACTCTCGCTGTCTAGCTGAAAACTACCATTCAGAGGACTCAGTCAAGGTGAACTATGCTTGAAACACCCAAGTAGTAACTTATTTCAGGGTCGGCTGCAGCTTCTATTTTTCTATCTGTGTGTGCCTGTTTCAATTTTGTTTTTAGGTGCCACAAGTAACTCGAGAGAGGTCAAGCTGCCAACTGCGGAGGGCTGGGAGAAGGTAGAAGGCTTGTCTGCGTGAGTGGTGCCTCAGAGCTGAGAATAACATGGCACAGGGTTCAGTACTTATGTTTGTTATTGCAGGTCCTCCCTTCTATCTCTGAAGTCAGATGACTGTTTGAGGTGAGGCAGAGAGGTAACAATAGTGGTTTTGGGGGTCCGTCACTTTTTGCAGGCACCATGGTCGATTCTCTCTATTGTACTTCTAGGTCCTGGAGGAGAGGAGAAGCCCAGCATCGTATTTTGCAATAGATTAGTACAAGGTGAACGTAATACTAAGAAGGCAGAGTTACAGAAGAGGCTGGCATCGATGGCTGGAGTGGTGGAGATGACGGCCTGCGCAGCATGTTACCCTTTATTTCTTTGTTTCTGGCAGATGATGAAGAGGAACTTGGCAGTGGCTGAAACATGGCTGGTGTCTGCCATGGGACTTCTGAGCAGGGAGGCTGCCTCGAGACCCATGGCACTATGGACGCTTAGTAGAGGGACTCCTTTAAGAGGCGAAGGGGTGGGGGACAATGTCAGAATGGCAGGAAGGGTTTGAGATGTATCATTCCAATGTAGTATTTGAGCCAGAATGTCTGAGAAGACGCTTGGAGGTGCCTGGGAGGAGAATGGTCAGTTTTAGCATAGGTAGTGCCTGAGAGTTACATGCCACGATGAAAAGGTGCCATTTGTGGGGCTCAAGTCTGGGGTGTCGTGTCAGGGACTATAGGTAATGGTCCTTGATGAAACACTCAAAGATAGAAAGTACTGTTTGTCCTCTTTGGCTCCTTCTTGCAGTGTTCTGCTTTGGCTGCTCCCCAAAAATTCCAGCTTTGGTTCCTAGCCCGAGAGTTGTGCTTTAGAAGTGCCTGGAGAAGTCCTGACCCTGGGAGACCTTCCTAGATACGGTTGGCCGCTTCTTGCGCCGTGGGCTGGCCCCCTGCGTAGCAACGAGCGTGCGTTTTTGTGAGTATGAAAGCCCGAGCCTCATGCTGTGTGAGGGAGGCAGAAGCTCATGCCAGCCAGGTGAAGGTTGCCTGCGCGGGGACGCCCGCTAAGGTTGGGCCTGCCACCTGGCATTGCCATGACGATTGTCGGAGCTGGTTTGCTGATGGTCTTCCTAGGGTCCTTGGGGTTGGTAAGATAAGGAACCATGAGAAGCATGCTTTGCTATCTGTACAGTTTTCTGCAATAATGAACTAGTTAAGTGTTCTCCATTTGTCTCTAGTTATCCCTCACCTGGAATTCTTGAACTCTGGAACATGTGTAGTGAGTTTTTATAATCACAGTGTAGCTCTCTATCTTGATAATTCCTGTCAGTGGGCAGAAGAGCTCTGGGAATGAGCTTGTAATTAATGTGTCAGGGCCAGAGAGTCTACTTGGGAGTGGGTATGATAGTATATCTGGAGTTTTAATGTCTGAGCCAGAGGGTGTGAGGGTCTGTGTTGAGATTGTCTGAATGTCAGTCTGTGTATGCATATTAACCTAAGTGTCGGTGTGAATCTGGCCTGAGACATAGAGGCAGAATTATCTTTTGCTTGGCATTGTGGTGACTAATGCCAGGTTGTTCTTGGAAATGGCGAGATGGTTAGCCACGTGTGAGAGGCTGATGGAGGAGGGTTGTGCAGAGTTGAAGGTACCAGGTGGGTAAACTTGTTGTGTCAGAAGGAAGTTATGCCTTATTCTCCTGGGGGGCTATTGACTTGCTGTGTATTTTTAATTTGGAGGTGCAGAACAAGGACCTAAGTGAGACCTTTGACCTAGAGCTGACTTGAGCAAGGTGAGCTATATTTTGCAGACTGAATCAGCAACTGAGTGTCTTATAATTTTTATGAAATTAAAACATCCCTTGCTGTTGTTTTCTGTAGGCAGTGCTCAGGCTTGAAGAAGACCTGCAGACCTGCGAATGTCAGTGCATGAGCAGTAAAGTGACCGGAGAGGGAGATGGGACTTGGGGAGGCATGGCTGCAGTTTGGAACCTTATCTGTGTGCTTCTACATGTTTTTCAGGTGCTGCAGCCAACTCGGGAGAGGTGAAGACCTAAACCAAGGAGGGCTGTGAGAAGATAAAAGGGTTGTGTGTGGGGGTGGCTGCTCAAAGTTGAGAATATCATGGCAGAGGGGTTTAGTATTTGTGTTTGGTATTGCAGGTTCTGCCTTCTAAATCTGGAGTCACGTGAGTGTGTGAGGTGAGGCATGGTGGTAACAATAGGGGTTGTGGGTTAGCATGCAAGCACCATGGTAATTTGTCTCTCTCGTACTCCTAGGTTGTGGAAGGCAAGAGAAAGCCCGGCATCAGACTCTGCAATCAATTTGGAGCATGAGAGCACAATGTTGAGGAGCATAGGAGGAGGAAGAGGGTTGTTATGGAACAGGCTGGTGGTGTTGGCTGGGATGGGGCTACTGACAGCCAGCGTGGTGTGTTCCCATTTGTTTGTTGTTGCAGATGTTGAAGAGAAACTCGGCAACTCTGGCAAGATCTCAGGACTTCGATGTGCGAGTTTGCAACATTGGGCCTGTCTGGAGACCACGGCACTATGGAAACTAAGTAGAGGAACTCTTGTTTGGGATAAGAAGATTGAGGTACACTGTCAAGATAGTAGGAAGGGGTTTGAAATGTGGCATGGGCCCGAGGGAAAGGCAGTGCGCTACTCAGCAGTATAACTGTGGGCAGGGCAGCTCCAGCTTGACTGTTAAATAGTACAAGAGGTCTGTGTTCTGTATCAGCACCTCTTCAGGTCTTGATATACTCATTGCTCATTGAGCACAAGGTGCTCAGGGCATTCCTCTGGCACTGTTGTTTGGATCCTGACCCCTTGCATCAGTCAACTAAGTGACGGCTAGAAAATTCCTTTCCAGTTTTACAAGCATAAAGCACAGTAGGGCTTGTACCTGGTATCATCAATTGGTTAACAGTAGTGAAGGTAGTGCCTGAGAGTTAAATGCCAGGATGAAAAGGTGCCATTTGTGGGGCTCAAGTGTGGGGTTTCATGTCAGGAACAATAGGTAATGGTCCGTGGTGAAACACAGAAAGACAGGCAAGCACTGTTTTTTGTCTTTGGCTCCTTCCTGGAGTGCTCTGCTTCAGATTTTCCAGAAAAGTCTAGCTTTGGTTCCTACCCAGAAATTTCTGCTTTAGAACTGCCTGGAAAAGTTCAGACCCTTCAAGACCTTTCTAAATAGTGCTCACTACTTCTTCTGACATAGGCTGGCCCCCTGTGTCAGAATGAGCGTGCATTTTTGTGAGTATGAAAGCCCGAGTCTCATGCTATGTGAGGGAGGCAGAAGCTCATCCCAACCAGGTGAACGTTGCCTGCGCAGGGACGCCCGCTGAGGTTGGGCCTGCCACCTCGCACTGCCATGATGATTGTCGGAGCTGGTTTGCTGATGGTCTTCCCAGGGTCCTTGGGGTTGGTAAGATAAGCAACCATGAGAAGTATCCTTTAGTGTATGCTTCACTATCTCTGTAGCTTCCTATGTTAATGGACTAGTTAAGAGTTCTCTGTTGGTCTGTGGTTTTCTCTTATCTGGAGTTCTTGAACTCTGTAACATATGTAATGGGTTTTCCTCCTGACAGTGTAGTTCTCTCCTCTTGATGATCTGTGTGAATGGACAGAAGAGCTCTGGGAATAAGCTTGTAATTAATGAGACAGGCCCAGAGAGTCTGCTTGGGAGTGGGTGTGATAGTATATGTAGAGTTAGTGTCTGAGTCAGAGTGTCTGAGTGTCTCCAGACTGCTTTTGTGTCTCTGTTCTCTTGGCATCCCATTTCCCTGGTTAGGACATTGTGTGTGTATTTTCATGTTTGTAGGTCTTGAAGCTGGGCTTTTTGCATGTCCATCCTGTCAGGTTTTGTGGTTGATTTTGGAATTACGTGGACATTTCGGGCCCTGTTCTCGGGCTCCTGAGGATCCCCGTTGAGTTGCTCGTGGGGCTGTGCTGGTGATCTGGGCATATGCTGTGTTCCTTCTGGGAGGCAGTCTGCCTCTCTAGTTTTTTCTCTATTTTCCGTGTCACGGATTCTGTAGTGTTCTTTGTGTGTGTGCGGGGGTGTGTGTGTGTTTGCCTTGGGGTTGCTCTGCTCATGCCCTGTAGCTGGGCCAGCTGGAGTATCTATAATGCAAGTCTATGTGTACTATGATTAGAGGTACAGCTTGTGCGTTTTCTTGGGATGGAGGTTACAAGTTCTGCGCTCATCAATTGTCTTTAGAGATATAAAGTTGCGTGGGTATTAACTGAGTTGGTTTTTAGCAATTCAGTGACAATTTTGCAGTTGTTTTTTCAGATATCCCTTATGAAGCAGTTGTCAACGTGATGGAAGTAGCCTTGCATCAAGGAGCCGTGGCAGAGATGGGCAGCAGTCGGCAGACGCTCATAGAGACCCCCCAGTGATCCCGTAACGATCACACTATGATGGGCTGGGGGGGGCGGTGTGGCGCCGGCGCTCTCGCTGCTGCCATCCTGTGTCCAGAGCTGGGTACTGCAGCCCGGGCTCCGCGCATGAGCCGTGCTGCTCCCTTTGTCCCCGCAGCTGTCCCCGGAAGTGGGCTGTGTCACGTGGTGGCTGCTGGTTTCCGGTGAGCAATGGCCGGCAGGGCCGCAGGTTGGGGTGCTCGTGGCCGCAGCCCGGTGTTCCCGCGCCGGCTCCGGTCCCCCCGGCGCCGTGTCGGTGCCGCATGCGCAGCGCCCGGGAGCAGCATGGCGGCGGGCAGGGTCCGGTCCCGGCAGCGGCGGCAGCGGGTGAGATCCGAGCCCACCGGGGGTCCGGGGCGAGCGGGGAGGCCTTGGGCGGGCGCAGAGGGACGTCTCCTGCCCGCTGGGAGCCCGGCGCGGGAAGCCTCACAGCGCCCGGTGCTCGGTGCCGGGGGGAGTAAAGACATGGGGTGGGGGGCGTGATTCACACTGTGCCTTCATGAGTGGGGAAAGGGGCGAAGAGAGAAATACCCGTTTAGAAAGTAGCCAAGGAATTCCCTGTTTATTTCCTCTGATCTAAAGTTGCCGTTGTTTTGGAAATGAGGCTGTTCAACGTAGTTTTAAGGTGCTGAAACACCTGGAGCCTGCGGTCCTCTCTCCACGAAATGAGTGAGGTGTGCAGCAGGGCAAGGCTCATTGCTCTCCTTTTGTTCTGCTAATAGACCTTGCCGCGTTGTGCTCTAGGGGAGCCCACCCAGCTCATCACAGCCTTCCTGTTGAGTCGGTCAGCGAGGACATCGGTTGCTGCTGCTCCCCTGGTTTCCTCCTGTTTGGATACCGGCCTTGCTCCAGTAAATGCATCAGGTTTCTTCATAACTGCTTGGTGTTCTAGACGCAGAGACAGCATTGTGAGGGAGCTGATCCTGATCCCGATCTGTGTTGCAGGGTGCTTGTAACAGG
Organism: Pezoporus flaviventris; assembly: GCF_033815535.1. Lineage (NCBI taxonomy): Eukaryota > Metazoa > Chordata > Aves > Psittaciformes > Psittacidae > Pezoporus > Pezoporus flaviventris. The sequence continues at coordinate 75,667 of NW_026892786.1, read as the reverse complement.
AGGTGCATCGAGTTACCAGAGTGGGTATCTTAAGGGCTTCTCTGTTTATGCTAAATGATTTCAAGTCTCAACCTGTTGAGAACAGGCAGAATCCTTATGTGCTCTGCTGCTATTTCTGAACAATTGCTGGTCTGTCTTATTTTTGCCCATTTCTTACCAGTTTTAAGACTGTTTTGGCTGTTTCTAACCCATTTTTCCTATTGCTAACCCATTTTAAGTCTTTTTTTGTCTATTTCTAAAAAATTGATGGCCACCTCCATCTTATTTTTCCCCGTTTCTCACTAGCTTTAAGCCATTTTGCCTTATTTCTGAGCACTTCCTGGCCATTTCTAGGCTGTTTTAAGCTTTTCTTAACTCTTTCAAAACTGGCTTGAGCTATTTTTAACCCTTTTCTGCCCAATTCTAACTTTTAAGCCGTTTTGGCCATTTCCAGACCTTTTTTGTCCTGTCCTTACCAATCTTTTGCCATTTCTAACCCGTTTTTGCCCTTGCCTATGTGGACCGGCTCCTGGCCGTGTGCTGTCCGTGCAGGTGTCCAGCAGGCCCCTTCCTCTTCTTGCTTTACTTATGTCTTTTTAGGGTTCGATTTCAGAACTCTCTGGTAGGTACATGCTACCCCGACTTACTGTGTAACTACAGCAGCAGTTTGCAGCGGCTTAGTTTCTAACCCATTTTTGCCTTTTCCTAACTTGGTTTAACCCATTTTTGGCCATTTCTAACACTTTTTTGCCCATTTCTAACCCATTTCAAGGATTTTTTTTGGCTATTTCTAAACAACTCATGGACATTTCTATTTCATATTTGCCCTTTTCTTACCGGTTTTAAGCCTCTTTTTGCTATTGATAAAAATTGGGAATTTCGAACCCATTTTATGTCTTTTTATTTTGCTATTTCTAAACAGTTGATGGCCACTTATATCTTACTTTTGATCGCTTCTTACCCTTTTTAAGTCTTTTTTTTGGCTATTTCTGAACAGTTCCTTGCCATTTCTAGCCTATTTTAAGCTTTGCTTAGCTCTTTCTAAACTGCCTTAGCCTATTTCTAACTGGTTTTTTTGCCCAATTCTAAGTCTTTTTAAGCCACTTTGGCCATTCCCAAACCATTTCCGTCCAGTTCTTGCCACTTCTAATCCTTTGTTGCCCTATCCTGCTTACCTTTGAAACATTTTTATCCATTTCTAACCCATTTTATCTGCTTTGTGCTCTTTCTAAACAATTGTTGGTCATTCCTGTCTTTCTTTTGCCCATTTCTTACCAGGCTTAAGCCATTTTGGGCTATTTCTGAACAGTTCCTTGCCATTTCTAGCCTCTTTTAAGCTTTTCTTAGCTCTTTCTAAGCTGGTTTGGCCCATTTCTAACCCTTTTTTGCCCAATTCGAAGTCTTTTTAAGCCCTTTTGGCCGTTTCCAAGCCGGTTCTGTCCTGTTCTTACCAATCTCTTTCCGTTTCTAACCCCTTTTTGCCCTTTCCCAACTTGGTTTAAACCATTTTTGGCCCTTTCTCACCCGTTTGAAGTCTTTTGGCTATTTCTGAACAATTGCTGGTCTGTCCTATCTTATTTTTGCCCATTTCTTACCAGTTTTAAGACTCTTGGCTGTTTCGAACCCATTTTTCCCATTGCTAACCTATTTTAATTCTTTTTTTTTGGCTGTTTTTAAACAATTGATTGTCCTTTCTATCTTCTTTTGCCTGTTTCTGATTAGTTGTAAGCCATTTTGCTCTATTTCTGCACAGTTCCTTGCCATTTCTAGCCTATTTTAAGCTTTTCTTAGCTATTTCTAAACTGTCTTGGCCTATTTCCAACCCTTTCTTTGCCCAGTTCTAAGTCTTTTTAAGCCACTTTGGCCATTCCCAAACCATTTCCGTCCAGTGCTTGCCACTTCTAACCCATTTTTGCCCTCTCCTGACTACCTTTGAAACATTTGTATCCCTTTCTAACCCATTTTATCTCGGTTGTGCTATTTCTAAACAATTGCTGATCATTCCTATCTTATTTTGGCCTATTTCTTGCCAGGCTTAAGCCATTCTGGGCTATTTCTGAACAGTTCCATGCCATTTCTAGCCTGTTTTCAGCTTCTCTTACCTATTTCTAAACTGGCTTGGCCTATTTCCACCCCCTTTTGCTCAATTCTAAGTCTTTTTCAGCCTTTATGGCCAATTTTATACCATTTTTGTCCTGTTCTTACCAATCTCTTGCCATTTCTAACCCCTTTTTGCCCTTTCCCGACTTGGTTTAAACCATTTTTGGCCCTTTCTACCCATTTGAAGTCTTTTGGCTATTTCTGAACAATTGCTGGTCATTCCTATCTTATTTTCTCCCATTTCTTACCGGTTTTAAGACTCTTTTGGCTGTTTTTAACCCATTTTTTCCCATTGCTAACCCATTTTAAGTCTTTTTTTTTTGGCTATTTCTAAACAATTGATGGCCTGTTCGATCTTCTTTTTGTCCAGTTCTTATTAGTTGTAAGCCACTTTGCTGTATTTCTGAACAGTTCCTTGCCATTTCTAGCCTATTTTAAGCTTTTCTTAGCTATTTCTAAACTGGCTTGAGCTATTTCCAACCCTTTTTTTGCCCAGTTCTAAGTCTTTTTAAGCCACTTTGGCCATTCCCAAACCATTTCCGTCCAGTTCTTGCCACTTCTAACCCATTTTTGCCCTCTCCTGACTACCTTTGAAACATATGTATCCCTTTCTAACCCATTTTATCTCGGTTGTGCTATTTCTAAACAATTGCTGATCATTCCTATCTTATTTTGGCCTATTTCTTGCCAGGCTTAAGCCATTCTGGGCTATTTCTGAACAGTTCCATGCCATTTCTAGCCTGTTTTCAGCTTCTCTTACCTATTTCTAAACTGGCTTGGCCTATTTCCAACCCCTTTTGCTCAATTCTAAGTCTTTTTCAGCCTTTATGGCCAATTTTATACCATTTTTGTCCTGTTCTTACCAATCTCTTGCCATTTCTAACCCCTTTTTGCCCTTTCCCGACTTGGTTTAAACCATTTTTGGCCCTTTCTACCCATTTGAAGTCTTTTGGCTATTTCTGAACAATTGCTGGTCATTCCTATCTTATTTTCTCCCATTTCTTACCGGTTTTAAGACTCTTTTGGCTGTTTTTAACCCATTTTTTCCCATTGCTAACCCATTTTAAGTCTTTTTTTTTTTGGCTATTTCTAAACAATTGATGGCCTGTTCGATCTTCTTTTTGTCCAGTTCTTATTAGTTGTAAGCCACTTTGCTGTATTTCTGAACAGTTCCTTGCCATTTCCAGCCTGTTTTAAGCTTTTCTTAGCTCTTTCTAAACTGGCGTGGCCTGCTTCTAACCCTTTTTTGCCCAATTCGAAGTCTTTTTAAGCCCTTTTGGCCGTTTCCAAACCGGTTTTGTCCAGTTCTTACCAATCTCTTGCCGTTTCTAACCCCTTTTTGCCCTTTCCCAACTTGGTTTAAACCATTTTTGGCCCTTTCTCACCCATTTGAAGTCTTTTGGCTATTTCTGAACAATTGCTGGTCAGTCCTATCTTATTTTTGCCCATTTCTTACCAGTTTTAAGACTCTTTTGGCTGTTTCAAACCCAGTTTTCCCATTGCTAACCCGTTTTAAGTCTTTTTTTTTGGCTGTTTTTAAACAATTGATTGTCCTTTCTATCTTCTTTTGCCTGTTTCTGATTAGTTGTAAGCCATTTTGCTCTATTTCTGAACAGTTCCTTGCCATTTCTAGCCCATTTTAAGATTTTTCTTAGCTATTTCTAAACTGGCTTGAGCTATTTCCAACCCTTTTTTTGCCCAGTTCTAAGTCTTTTTAAGCCACTTTGGCCATTCCCAAACCATTTCTGTCCAGTTCTTGCCACTTCTAACCCATTTTTGCCCTCTCCTGACTACCTTTGAAACATATGTATCCCTTTCTAACCCATTTTATCTCGGTTGTGCTATTTCTAAACAATTGCTGATCATTCCTATCTTATTTTGGCCTATTTCTTGCCAGGCTTAAGCCATTCTGGGCTATTTCTGAACAGTTCCATGCCATTTCTAGCCTGTTTTCAGCTTCTCTTACCTATTTCTAAACTGGCTTGGCCTATTTCCAACCCCTTTTGCTCAATTCTAAGTCTTTTTCAGCCTTTATGGCCAATTTTATACCATTTTTGTCCTGTTCTTACCAATCTCTTGCCATTTCTAACCCCTTTTTGCCCTTTCCCGACTTGGTTTAAACCATTTTTGGCCCTTTCTACCCATTTGAAGTCTTTTGGCTATTTCTGAACAATTGCTGGTCAGTCCTATCTTATTTTCTCCCATTTCTTACCGGTTTTAAGACTCTTTTGGCTGTTTTTAACCCATTTTTTCCCATTGCTAACCCATTTTAAGTCTTTTTTTTTTTGGCTATTTCTAAACAATTGATGGCCTGTTCGATCTTCTTTTTGTCCAGTTCTTATTAGTTGTAAGCCACTTTGCTGTATTTCTGAACAGTTCCTTGCCATTTCCAGCCTGTTTTAAGCTTTTCTTAGCTCTTTCTAAACTGGCGTGGCCTGCTTCTAACCCTTTTTTGCCCAATTCGAAGTCTTTTTAAGCCCTTTTGGCCGTTTCCAAACCGGTTTTTTCCAATTCTTACCAATCTCTTGCCGTTTCTAACCCCTTTTTGCCCTTTCCCAACTTGGTTTAAACCATTTTTGGCCCTTTCTCACCCATTTGAAGTCTTTTGGCTATTTCTGAACAATTGCTGGTCAGTCCTATCTTATTTTTGCCCATTTCTTACCAGTTTTAAGACTCTTTTGGCTGTTTCAAACCCATTTTTCCCATTGCTAACCCGTTTTAAGTCTTTTTTTTTGGCTGTTTTTAAACAATTGATTGTCCTTTCTATCTTCTTTTGCCTGTTTCTGATTAGTTGTAAGCCATTTTGCTCTATTTCTGAACAGTTCCTTGCCATTTCTAGCCCATTTTAAGATTTTTCTTAGCTATTTCTAAACTGGCTTGAGCTATTTCCAACCCTTTTTTTGCCCAGTTCTAAGTCTTTTTAAGCCACTTTGGCCATTCCCAAACCATTTCCGTCCAGTTCTTGCCACTTCTAACCCATTTTTGCCCTCTCCTGACTACCTTTGAAACATATGTATCCCTTTCTAACCCATTTTATCTCGGTTGTGCTATTTCTAAACAATTGCTGATCATTCCTATCTTATTTTGGCCTATTTCTTGCCAGGCTTAAGCCATTCTGGGCTATTTCTGAACAGTTCCATGCCATTTCTAGCCTGTTTTCAGCTTCTCTTACCTATTTCTAAACTGGCTTGGCCTATTTCCAACCCCTTTTTCTCAATTCTAAGTCTTTTTCAGCCTTTATGGCCAATTTTATACCATTTTTGTCCTGTTCTTACCAATCTCTTGCCGTTTCTAACCCCTTTTTGCCCTTTCCCGACTTGGTTTAAACCATTTTTGGCCCTTTCTACCCATTTGAAGTCTTTTGGCTATTTCTGAACAATTGCTGGTCATTCCTATCTTATTTTCTCCCATTTCTTACTGGTTTTAAGACTCTTTTGGCTGTTTTTAACCCATTTTTTCCCATTGCTAACCCATTTTAAGTCTTTTTTTTTTTGGCTATTTCTAAACAATTGATGGCCTGTTCGATCTTCTTTTTGTCCAGTTCTTATTAGTTGTAAGCCACTTTGCTGTATTTCTGAACAGTTCCTTGCCATTTCCAGCCTGTTTTAAGCTTTTCTTAGCTCTTTCTAAACTGGCGTGGCCTGCTTCTAACCCTTTTTTGCCCAATTCGAAGTCTTTTTAAGCCCTTTTGGCCGTTTCCAAACCGGTTTTGTTTAGTTCTTACCAATCTCTTGCCGTTTCTAACCCCTTTTTGCCCTTTCCCAACTTGGTTTAAACCATTTTTGGCCCTTTCTCACCCATTTGAAGTCTTTTGGCTATTTCTGAACAATTGCTGGTCAGTCCTATCTTATTTTTGCCCATTTCTTACCAGTTTTAAGACTCTTTTGGCTGTTTCAAACCCATTTTTCCCATTGCTAACCCGTTTTAAGTCTTTTTTTTTGGCTGTTTTTAAACAATTGATTGTCCTTTCTATCTTCTTTTGCCTGTTTCTGATTAGTTGTAAGCCATTTTGCTGTATTTCTGCACAGTTCCTTGCCATTTCTAGCCTATTTTAAGCTTTTCTTAGCTATTTCTAAACTGTCTTGAGCTATTTCCAACCCTTTTTTTGCCCAGTTCTAAGTCTTTTTAAGCCACTTTGGCCATTCCCAAACCATTTCCGTCCAGTTCTTGCCACTTCTAACCCATTTTTGCCCTCTCCTGACTACCTTTGAAACATATGTATCCCTTTCTAACCCATTTTATCTCGGTTGTGCTATTTCTAAACAATTGCTGATCATTCCTATCTTATTTTGGCCTATTTCTTGCCAGGCTTAAGCCATTCTGGGCTATTTCTGAACAGTTCCAAGCCATTTCTAGCCTGTTTTCAGCTTCTCTTACCTATTTCTAAACTGGCTTGGCCTATTTCCAACCCCTTTTTCTCAATTCTAAGTCTTTTTCAGCCTTTATGGCCAATTTTATACCATTTTTGTCCTGTTCTTACCAATCTCTTGCCATTTCTAACCCCTTTTTGCCCTTTCCCCACTTGGTTTAAACCATTTTTGGCCCTTTCTACCCATTTGAAGTCTTTTGGTTATTTCTGAACAATTGCTGGTCAGTCCTATCTTACTTTTGCCCATTTCTTACCGGTTTTAAGACTCTTTTGGCTGTTTTTAACCCATTTTTTCCCATTGCCAACCCATTTTAAGTTTTTTTCTTTTGGCTATTTCTAAACAATTGATGGCCTGTTCGATCTTATTTTTGTCCAGTTCTTATTAGTGTTAAGCCACTTTGCTGTATTTCTGAACAGTTCCTTGCCATTTCTAGCCTGTTTTAAGCTTTTCTTAGCTCTTTCTAAACTGGCTTGGCCTATTTCTAACTCTTTTTTGCCCAATTCTAACTTTTTTTAAGCCCTTTTGGCCTTTTCCAAACCTTTTTTGTCCTGTTCTTACCACTCTCTTGCCATTTCTAACCCGTTTTTGCCCTTGCCTATGTGGACCGGCTCCTGGCCGTGTGCTGTCTGTGCAGGTGTCCAGCAGGCCCCTTCCTCTTCTTGCTTTACTTATGTCTTTTTAGGGTTCAATTTCAGAACTCTCTGGTAGGTACATGCTACCCCGACTTACTGTGTAACTACAGCAGCAGTTTGCAGCGGCTTAGTTTCTAACGCATTTTTGCCTTTTCCTAACTTGGTTTAACCCATTTTTCGCCATTTCTAACCCTTTTTTGCCCATTTCTAACCCATTTCAAGGTTTTTTTTTTGGCTATTTCTAAACAACTCATGAACATTTCTATTTCATATTTGACCTTTTCTTACCGGTTTTAAGCCTCTTTTTGCTATTGATAAAAATTGGGAATTTCGAACCCATTTTATGTCTTTTTATTTTGCTATTTCTAAACAGTTGATGGCCACTTATATCTTACTTTTGATCGCTTCTTACCCTTTTTAAGTCTTTTTTTGGCTATTTCTGAACAGTTCCTTGCCATTTCTAGCCTATTTTAAGCTTTGCTTAGCTCTTTCTAAACTGCCTTAAGCCTATTTCTAACTGGTTTTTTTGCCCAATTCTAAGTCTTTTTAAGCCACTTTGGCCATTCCCAAACCATTTCCGTCCAGTGCTTGCCACTTCTAATCCTTTGTTGCCCTAGCCTGCTTACCTTTGAAACATTTTTATCCATTTCTAACCCATTTTATCTGCTTTGTGCTCTTTCTAAACAATTGTTGGTCATTCCTGTCTTTCTTTTGCCCATTTCTTACCAGGCTTAAGCCATTTTGGGCTATTTCTGAACAGTTCCTTGCCATTTCTATCCTCTTTTAAGCTTTTCTTAGCTCTTTCTAAGCTGGTTTGGCCCATTTCTGACCCTTTTTTGCCCAATTCTAAGTCTTTTTAAGCCCTTTTGGCCGTTTTCAAGCCGGTTTTGACCTGTTCTTACCAATCTCTTGCCATTTCTAACCCCTTTTTGCCCTTTCCCAACTTGGTTTAAACCATTTTTGTCCTTTTCTCACCCATTTGAAGTCTTTTGGCTATTTCTGAACAATTGCTGGTCAGTCCTATCTTATTTTTGCCCATTTCTTACCAGTTTTAAGACTGTTTTGGCTATTTTTTAACCCATTTTTTCCCATTGCTAACCCATTTTAAGTCTTTTTTTTTTGGCTATTTCTAAACAGTTGATGGCCAGTTCAATCTTATTTTTGTCCAGTTCTTATTAGTTGTAAGCCACTTTGCTGCATTTCTGAACAGTTCCTTGCCATTTCTAGCCTATTTTAAGCTTTTCTTAGCTATTTCTAAACTGTCTTGAGCTATTTCCAACCCTTTTTTTGCCTAGTTCTAAGTCTTTTTAAGCCACTTTGGCCATTCTCAAACCATTTCCGTCCAGTTCTTGCCACTTCTAACCCATTTTTGCCCTATCCTGACTACCTTTGAAACATTTGTATCCATTTCTAACCCATTTTATCTGAGTTGTGCTATTTCTAAACAATTGCTGATCATTCCTATCTTATTTTGGCCTATTTCTTCCCAGGCTTAAGCCATTCTGGGCTATTTCTGAACAGTTCCATGCCATTTCTAGCCTCTTTTAAGCTACTCTTACCTATTTCTAAACTGGCTTGGCCTATTTCCAACCCTTTTTTTGCCCAGTTCTAAGTCTTTTTAAGCCACTTTGGCCATTCTCAAACCATTTCCGTCCAGTTCTTGCCACTTCTAACCCATTTTTGCCCTATCCTGACTACCTTTGAAACATTTGTATCCATTTCTAACCCATTTTATCTGAGTTGTGCTATTTCTAAACAATTGCTGATCATTCCTATCTTATTTTGGCCTATTTCTTGCCAGGCTTAAGCCATTCTGGGCTATTTCTGAACAGTTCCATGCCATTTCTAGCCTCTTTTAAGCTACTCTTACCTATTTCTAAACTGGCTTGGCCTATTTCCAACCCTTTTTGCTCAATTCTAAGTCTTTTTCAGCCTTTATGGCCAATTTTATACCATTTTTGTCCTGTTCTTAACAATCTCTTGCCGTTTCTAACCCCTTTTTGCCCTTTCCCCACTTGGTTTAAACCATTTTTGGCCCTTTCTCACCCATTTGAAGTCTTTTGGCTATTTCTGAACAATTGCTGGTCAGTCCTATCTTATTTTTGCCCATTTCTTACCGGTTTTAAGACTCTTTTGGCTGTTTTTAACCCATTTTTTCCCATTGCTAACCCATTTTAACTCTTTTTTTTTTGGCTATTTCTAAACAATTGATGGCCAGTTCAATCTTATTTTTGTCCAGTTCTTATTAGTTGTAAGCCACTTTGCTGTATTTCTGAACAGTTCCTTGCCATTTCTAGCCTGTTTTAAGCTTTTCTTAGCTCTTTCTAAACTGCCTTGGCCTATTTCCAACCCTTTCTTTGCCCAGTTCTAAGTCTTTTTAAGCCCTTTTGGCCATTTCCAAACCTTTTTTGTCCTGTTGTTACCAATATCTTGACGTTTCTAACCCCTTTTTGCCACTTCCCGACTTGGTTTAAACCATTTTTGTCCCTTTCTCACCCATTTGAAGTCTTTTGGCTATTTCTGAACAATTGCTGGTCAGTCCTATGTTATTTTCTCCCATTTCTTACCAGTTTTAAGACTCTTGGCTGTTTCGAACCCATTTTTCCCATTGCTAACCCGTTTTAATTCTTTTTTTTTTGGCTGTTTTTAAACAATTGATTGTCCTTTCTATCTTCTTTTGCCTGTTTCTGATTAGTTGTAAGCCATTTTGCTCTATTTCTGAACAGTTCCTTGCCATTTCTAGCCTGTTTTCAGCTTCTCTTACCTATTTCTAAACTGGCTTGGCCTATTTCCAACCCTTTTTGCTCAATTCTAAGTCTTTTTCAGCCTTTATGGCCAATTTTATACCATTTTTGTCCTGTTCTTACCAATCTCTTGCCATTTCTAACCCCTTTTTGCCCTTTCCCGACTTGGTTTAAACCATTTTTGTCCTTTTCTCACCCATTTGAAGTCTTTTGGCTATTTCTGAACAATTGCTGGTCAGTCCTATCTTATTTTTGCCCATTTCTTACCAGTTTTAAGACTCTTTTGGCTGTTTTTAACCCATTTTTCCCCATTGCTAACCTATTTTAAGTCTTTTTTTTTTTTGCTATTTCTAAACAATTGATGGCCTGTTCAATCTTCTTTTTGTCCAGTTCTTATTAGTTGTAAGCCACTTTGCTGTATTTCTGAACAGTTCCTTGCCATTTCTAGCCTATTTTAAGTTTTTCTTAGCTATTTCTAAACTGGCTTGGCCTATTTCCAACCCTTTTTTTTGCCCAGTTCTAAGTCTTTTTAAGCCACTTTGGCCATTCCCAAACCATTTCCGTCCAGTTCTTGCCACTTCTAACCCATTTTTGCCCTGTCCTGACTACCTTTGAAACGTTTTCATCCCTTTCTAACCCATTTTATCTCGGTTGTGCTCTTTCTAAACAATTGTTGGTCATTCCTATCTTATTTTGGCCTATTTCTTACCAGGCTTAAGCCATTCTGGGCTATTTCTGAATAGTTCCATGCCATTTCTAGCCTGTTTTCAGCTTCTCTTACTTATTTCTAAACTGGCTTGGCCTATTTCCAACCCCTTTTGCTCAATTCTAAGTCTTTTTCAGCCTTTATGGCCAATTTTATACCATTTTTGTCCTGTTCTTACCAATCTCTTGCCATTTCTAACCCCTTTTTGCCCTTTCCCGACTTGGTTTAAACCATTTTTGTCCCTTTCTCACCCATTTGAAGTCTTTTGGCTATTTCTGAACAATTGCTGGTCAGTCCTATCTTATTTTTGCCCATTTCTTACCAGTTTTAAGACTCTTTTGGCTGTTTCAAACCCATTTTTCCCATTGCTAACCCGTTTTAAGTCTTTTTTTTTTGGCTGTTTTTAAACAATTGTCCTTTCTATCTTCTTTTGCCTGTTTCTGATTAGTTGTAAGCCATTTTGCTCTATTTCTGAACAGTTCCTTGCCATTTCTAGCCCATTTTAAGATTTTTCTTAGCTATTTCTAAACTGGCTTGAGCTATTTCCAACCCTTTTTTTGCCCAGTTCTAAGTCTTTTTAAGCCACTTTGGCCATTCCCAAACCATTTCCGTCCAGTTCTTGCCACTTCTAACCCATTTTTGCCCTATCCTGACTACCTTTGAAACATTTGTATCCATTTCTAACCCATTTTATCTGAGTTGTGCTATTTCTAAACAATTGCTGATCATTCCTATCTTATTTTGGCCTATTTCTTGCCAGGCTTAAGCCATTCTGGGCTATTTCTGAACAGTTCCGTGCCATTTCTAGCCTGTTTTCAGCTTCTCTTACCTATTTCTAAACTGGCTTGGCCTATTTCCAACCCCTTTTGCTCAATTCCAAGTCTTTTTCAGCCTTTATGGCCAATTTTATACCATTTTTGTCCTGTTCTTACCAATCTCTTGCCATTTCTAACCCCTTTTTGCCCTTTCCCCACTTGGTTTAAACCATTTTTGGCCCTTTCTACCCATTTGAAGTCTTTTGGCTATTTCTGAACAATTGCTGGTCAGTCCTATCTTATTTTCTCCCATTTCTTACCGGTTTTAAGACTCTTTTGGCTGTTTTTAACCCATTTTTTGCCCATTTCTAACCCATTTCAAGGATTTTTTTTGGCTATTTCTAAACAACTCATGGACATTTCTATTTCATATTTGACCTTTTCTTACCGGTTTTAAGCCTCTTTTTGCTATTGATAAAAATTGGGAATTTCGAACCCATTTTATGTCTTTTTATTTTGCTATTTCTAAACAGTTGATGGCCACTTATATCTTACTTTTGATCGCTTCTTACCCTTTTTAAGTCTTTTTTTTGGCTATTTCTGAACAGTTCCTTGCCATTTCTAGCCTATTTTAAGCTTTGCTTAGCTCTTTCTAAACTGCCTTAGCCTATTTCTAACTGGTTTTTTTGCCCAATTCTAAGTCTTTTTAAGCCACTTTGGCCATTCCCAAACCATTTCCGTCCAGTTCTTGCCACTTCTAATCCTTTGTTGCCCTATCCTGCTTACCTTTGAAACATTTTTATCCATTTCTAACCCATTTTATCTGCTTTGTGCTCTTTCTAAACAATTGTTGGTCATTCCTGTCTTTCTTTTGCCCATTTCTTACCAGGCTTAAGCCATTTTGGGCTATTTCTGAACAGTTCCTTGCCATTTCTAGCCTCTTTTAAGCTTTTCTTAGCTCTTTCTAAGCTGGTTTGGCCTATTTCTGACCCTTTTTTGCCCAATTCTAAGTCTTTTTAAGCCCTTTTGGCCGTTTCCAAGCCGGTTCTGTCCTGTTCTTACCAATCTCTTTCCGTTTCTAACCCCTTTTTGCCCTTTCCCAACTTGGTTTAAACCATTTTTGGCCCTTTCTCACCCGTTTGAAGTCTTTTGGCTATTTCTGAACAATTGCTGGTCTGTCCTATCTTATTTTTGCCCATTTCTTACCAGTTTTAAGACTCTTGGCTGTTTCGAACCCATTTTTCCCATTGCTAACCTATTTTAATTCTTTTTTTTTGGCTGTTTTTAAACAATTGATTGTCCTTTCTATCTTCTTTTGCCTGTTTCTGATTAGTTGTAAGCCATTTTGCTCTATTTCTGCACAGTTCCTTGCCATTTCTAGCCTATTTTAAGCTTTTCTTAGCTATTTCTAAACTGTCTTGGCCTATTTCCAACCCTTTCTTTGCCCAGTTCTAAGTCTTTTTAAGCCACTTTGGCCATTCCCAAACCATTTCCGTCCAGTGCTTGCCACTTCTAACCCATTTTTGCCCTCTCCTGACTACCTTTGAAACATTTGTATCCCTTTCTAACCCATTTTATCTCGGTTGTGCTATTTCTAAACAATTGCTGATCATTCCTATCTTATTTTGGCCTATTTCTTGCCAGGCTTAAGCCATTCTGGGCTATTTCTGAACAGTTCCATGCCATTTCTAGCCTGTTTTCAGCTTCTCTTACCTATTTCTAAACTGGCTTGGCCTATTTCCAACCCCTTTTGCTCAATTCTAAGTCTTTTTCAGCCTTTATGGCCAATTTTATACCATTTTTGTCCTGTTCTTACCAATCTCTTGCCATTTCTAACCCCTTTTTGCCCTTTCCCGACTTGGTTTAAACCATTTTTGGCCCTTTCTACCCATTTGAAGTCTTTTGGCTATTTCTGAACAATTGCTGGTCATTCCTATCTTATTTTCTCCCATTTCTTACCGGTTTTAAGACTCTTTTGGCTGTTTTTAACCCATTTTTTCCCATTGCTAACCCATTTTAAGTCTTTTTTTTTTGGCTATTTCTAAACAATTGATGGCCTGTTCGATCTTCTTTTTGTCCAGTTCTTATTAGTTGTAAGCCACTTTGCTGTATTTCTGAACAGTTCCTTGCCATTTCTAGCCTGTTTTAAGCTTTTCTTAGCTCTTTCTAAACTGGCTTGGCCTATTTCTAACTCTTTTTTGCCCAATTCTAACTTTTTTTAAGCCGTTTTGGCCTTTTCCAAACCTTTTTTGTCCTGTTCTTACCAATCTCTTGCCATTTCTAACCCGTTTTTGCCCTTGCCTATGTGGACCGGCTCCTGGCCGTGTGCTGTCTGTGCAGGTGTCCAGCAGGCCCCTTCCTCTTCTTGCTTTACTTATGTCTTTTTAGGGTTCGATTTCAGAACTCTCTGGTAGGCACATGGTACCCCAACTTACTGTTTTAACTACAGCAGCAGTTTGCAGCGGCTTAGTTTCATAGGTTCTACAAAGGTAGGGAAGCAGTTGTGCAAGCCTGGTGTTAACAGTCCTCGCAAGGTCTCTATGTATCAGGAGGTGATGGAATGCTTCCATGTGGTTGTGGTATTGTGGCAAGTATCCTTTAGGACTTAAGTACTCCACAGCAGTAGAGGGGAGTGTCTCAAACCAGTTCTTAAGGCTCCTGAGTTACGTGCTTAATGAGTTATATGCTGAGTTAGGTACTGCTTAATTTGGGGCACGGAAAGTAAGTGATTACATGAGTTAGATGCTGTAGTTGGGGGAACTAGTGCCTGGGTTTAGACCCAGTTAAGGGAGAAGGACTTAAATGGCAGCGAAATTTAGTAAGAATCCAGCTGTGCTGAAACTTGGCACCACATGTAGCACCCTGAACTATCCAATCACGGTGTGCTTAGTCTGCATGCACTTGTACCGATCTTGCTTCTCTATAGATGTGATGTTGTAGCTGACTAGTCTGGCAGTAATGCGTGTTTGGGTTTTGCTTACCTGACGTGCTGAGGGCAAAACGCTTCACTCGTCAAGGTTTCAAACAACCCCAGCATGGTCTTTGCACTCTTCAGAAGCACTCATTGGAGCTTGACTGTTTCTTAACAGGCGTGTGGCATTGTTACGAGCATCTCGAAGGAATACCTTGGGTCTGACCTCACTGTTTCTGATGCTGGATTCCAGAGAGACTTCAGAGTGTACCTGCAGCCGAGGCAAACGTGGGTCGCAGTGAGTAAGTGCCCTTTCAACTTGGTATCTGTTAATAGATATTCAGGAGGTTCAGTCGCTGTCTTGCTCCAGTTTCTGCCTTGGTAAATCTCCTCCTCTGCATATGCTGCTCACAGAAGGAAGCACAATTCTCTTTATGCTTTTTCTGCAAGGCTACCAGTGTCTGTGTAAGGGGCCATAATGCGGTCGCAGTAGTGATGAGAGTGAAAAAGGCTGGTGTTACTAGCAATCTGCTTGCTCTGTAGCAATTTCTTGCTATTTCTAACCCATTTTTGCCTTTTCCTAACTTGGTTTAACCCATTTTTGGCAATTTCTAACCCTTTTTTGCCCATTTCTAACCAATTTCAAGGGTTTTTTTTGGCTATTTCTAAACAACTCATGGACATTTCTATTTCATATTTGCCCTTTTCTTACCGGTTTTAAGCCTCTTTTTGCTATTGATAAAAATTGGGAATTTCGAACCCATTTTATGTCTTTTTATTTTGCTATTTCTAAACAGTTGATGGCCACTTATATCTTACTTTTGATCGCTTCTTACCCTTTTTAAGTCTTTTTTTTGGCTATTTCTGAACAGTTCCTTGCCATTTCTAGCCTCTTTTAACCTTTGCTTAGCTCTTTCTAAACTGCCTTGGCCTATTTCTAACTGTTTTTTTGCCCAATTCTAAGTCTTTTTAAGCCACTTTGGCCATTCCCAAACCATTTCCGTCCAGTTCTTGCCACTTCTAATCCTTTGTTGCCCTATCCTGCTTACCTTTGAAACATTTTTATCCATTTCTAACCCATTTTATCTGCTTTGTGCTCTTTCTAAACAATTGTTGGTCATTCCTATCTTTTTTTTGCCCATTTCTTACCAGGCTTAAGCCATTTTGGGCTATTACTGAACAGTTCCTTGCCATTTCTAGCCGCTTTTAAGCTTTTCTTAGCTCTTTCTAAGCTGGTTTGGCCCATTTCTAACCCGTTTTTGCCCAATTCTAAGTCTTTTTAAGCCCTTTTGGCCGTTTCCAAGCCGGTTTTGTCCTGTTCTTACCAATCTCTTTCCGTTTCTAACCCCTTTTTGCCCTTTCCTAACTTGGTTTAAACCATTTTTGTCCTTTTCTCACCCATTTGAAGTCTTTTGGCTATTTCTGAACAATTGCTGGTCAGTCCTATCTTATTTTTGCCCATTTCTTACCAGTTTTAAGACTCTTTTGGCTGTTTTTAACCCATTTTTTCCCATTGCTAACCCATTTTAAGTCTTTTTTTTGGCTATTTCTAAACAATTGATGGCCTGTTCGATCTTCTTTTTGTCCAGTTCTTATTAGTTGTAAGCCACTTTGCTGTATTTCTGAACAGTTCCTTGCCATTTCTAGCCTATTTTAAGTTTTTCTTAGCTATTTCTAAACTGGCTTGAGCTATTTCCAACCCTTTTTTTGCCCAGTTCTAAGTCTTTTTAAGCCACTTTGGCCATTCCCAAACCATTTCCGTCCAGTTCTTGCCACTTCTAACCCATTTTTGCCCTCTCCTGACTACCTTTGAAACATATGTATCCCTTTCTAACCCATTTTATCTCGGTTGTGCTATTTCTAAACAATTGCTGATCATTCCTATCTTATTTTGGCCTATTTCTTGCCAGGCTTAAGCCATTCTGGGCTATTTCTGAACAGTTCCATGCCATTTCTAGCCTGTTTTCAGCTTCTCTTACCTATTTCTAAACTGGCTTGGCCTATTTCCAACCCCTTTTGCTCAATTCTAAGTCTTTTTCAGCCTTTATGGCCAATTTTATACCATTTTTGTCCTGTTCTTACCAATCTCTTGCCATTTCTAACCCCTTTTTGCCCTTTCCCGACTTGGTTTAAACCATTTTTGGCCCTTTCTACCCATTTGAAGTCTTTTGGCTATTTCTGAACAATTGCTGGTCAGTCCTATCTTATTTTCTCCCATTTCTTACCGGTTTTAAGACTCTTTTGGCTGTTTTTAACCCATTTTTTCCCATTGCTAACCCATTTTAAGTCTTTTTTTTTTTGGCTATTTCTAAACAATTGATGGCCTGTTCGATCTTATTTTTGTCCAGTTCTTATTAGTTGTAAGCCACTTTGCTGTATTTCTGAACAGTTCCTTGCCATTTCCAGCCTGTTTTAAGCTTTTCTTAGCTCTTTCTAAACTGGCGTGGCCTGCTTCTAACCCTTTTTTGCCCAATTCGAAGTCTTTTTAAGCCCTTTTGGCCGTTTCCAAACCGGTTTTGTCCAGTTCTTACCAATCTCTTGCCGTTTCTAACCCCTTTTTGCCCTTTCCCAACTTGGTTTAAACCATTTTTGGCCCTTTCTCACCCATTTGAAGTCTTTTGGCTATTTCTGAACAATTGCTGGTCAGTCCTATCTTATTTTTGCCCATTTCTTACCAGTTTTAAGACTCTTTTGGCTGTTTCAAACCCATTTTTCCCATTGCTAACCCGTTTTAAGTCTTTTTTTTTGGCTGTTTTTAAACAATTGATTGTCCTTTCTATCTTCTTTTGCCTGTTTCTGATTAGTTGTAAGCCATTTTGCTCTATTTCTGAACAGTTCCTTGCCATTTCTAGCCCATTTTAAGATTTTTCTTAGCTATTTCTAAACTGGCTTGAGCTATTTCCAACCCTTTTTTTGCCCAGTTCTAAGTCTTTTTAAGCCACTTTGGCCATTCCCAAACCATTTCCGTCCAGTTCTTGCCACTTCTAACCCATTTTTGCCCTCTCCTGACTACCTTTGAAACATATGTATCCCTTTCTAACCCATTTTATCTCGGTTGTGCTATTTCTAAACAATTGCTGATCATTCCTATCTTATTTTGGCCTATTTCTTGCCAGGCTTAAGCCATTCTGGGCTATTTCTGAACAGTTCCATGCCATTTCTAGCCTGTTTTCAGCTTCTCTTACCTATTTCTAAACTGGCTTGGCCTATTTCCAACCCCTTTTGCTCAATTCTAAGTCTTTTTCAGCCTTTATGGCCAATTTTATACCATTTTTGTCCTGTTCTTACCAATCTCTTGCCATTTCTAACCCCTTTTTGCCCTTTCCCGACTTGGTTTAAACCATTTTTGGCCCTTTCTACCCATTTGAAGTCTTTTGGCTATTTCTGAACAATTGCTGGTCAGTCCTATCTTATTTTCTCCCATTTCTTACCGGTTTTAAGACTCTTTTGGCTGTTTTTAACCCATTTTTTCCCATTGCTAACCCATTTTAAGTCTTTTTTTTTTTGGCTATTTCTAAACAATTGATGGCCTGTTCGATCTTATTTTTGTCCAGTTCTTATTAGTTGTAAGCCACTTTGCTGTATTTCTGAACAGTTCCTTGCCATTTCCAGCCTGTTTTAAGCTTTTCTTAGCTCTTTCTAAACTGGCGTGGCCTGCTTCTAACCCTTTTTTGCCCAATTCGAAGTCTTTTTAAGCCCTTTTGGCCGTTTCCAAACCGGTTTTGTCCAGTTCTTACCAATCTCTTGCCGTTTCTAACCCCTTTTTGCCCTTTCCCAACTTGGTTTAAACCATTTTTGGCCCTTTCTCACCCATTTGAAGTCTTTTGGCTATTTCTGAACAATTGCTGGTCAGTCCTATCTTATTTTTGCCCATTTCTTACCAGTTTTAAGACTCTTTTGGCTGTTTCAAACCCATTTTTCCCATTGCTAACCCGTTTTAAGTCTTTTTTTTTGGCTGTTTTTAAACAATTGATTGTCCTTTCTATCTTCTTTTGCCTGTTTCTGATTAGTTGTAAGCCATTTTGCTCTATTTCTGAACAGTTCCTTGCCATTTCTAGCCCATTTTAAGATTTTTCTTAGCTATTTCTAAACTGGCTTGAGCTATTTCCAACCCTTTTTTTGCCCAGTTCTAAGTCTTTTTAAGCCACTTTGGCCATTCCCAAACCATTTCCGTCCAGTTCTTGCCACTTCTAACCCATTTTTGCCCTCTCCTGACTACCTTTGAAACATATGTATCCCTTTCTAACCCATTTTATCTCGGTTGTGCTATTTCTAAACAATTGCTGATCATTCCTATCTTATTTTGGCCTATTTCTTGCCAGGCTTAAGCCATTCTGGGCTATTTCTGAACAGTTCCATGCCATTTCTAGCCTGTTTTCAGCTTCTCTTACCTATTTCTAAACTGGCTTGGCCTATTTCCAACCCCTTTTGCTCAATTCTAAGTCTTTTTCAGCCTTTATGGCCAATTTTATACCATTTTTGTCCTGTTCTTACCAATCTCTTGCCGTTTCTAACCCCTTTTTGCCCTTTCCCGACTTGGTTTACACCATTTTTGGCCCTTTCTACCCATTTGAAGTCTTTTGGCTATTTCTGAACAATTGCTGGTCAGTCCTATCTTATTTTCTCCCATTTCTTACCGGTTTTAAGACTCTTTTGGCTGTTTTTAACCCATTTTTTCCCATTGCTAACCCATTTTAAGTCTTTTTTTTTTTGGCTATTTCTAAACAATTGATGGCCTGTTCGATCTTCTTTTTGTCCAGTTCTTATTAGTTGTAAGCCACTTTGCTGTATTTCTGAACAGTTCCTTGCCATTTCCAGCCTGTTTTAAGCTTTTCTTAGCTCTTTCTAAACTGGCGTGGCCTGCTTCTAACCCTTTTTTGCCCAATTCGAAGTCTTTTTAAGCCCTTTTGGCCGTTTCCAAATCGGTTTTGTCCTGTTCTTACCAATCTCTTGCTGTTTCTAACCGCTTTTTGCCCTTTCCCAACTTGGTTTAAACCATTTTTGGCCCTTTCTCACCCATTTGAAGTCTTTTGGCTATTTCTGAACAATTGCTGGTCTGTCCTATCTTATAAGTCCTATCTTATGCTGGTCTGTCCTATCTTATACGTTTTTTTCTTTTGGCTATTTCTAAACAATTGATGGCCTGTTCGATCTTCTTTTTGTCCAGTTCTTATTAGTGTTAAGCCACTTTGCTGTATTTCTGAACAGTTCCTTGCCATTTCTAGCCTGTTTTAAGCTTTTCTTAGCTCTTTCTAAACTGGCTTGGCCTATTTCTAACTCTTTTTTGCCCAATTCTAACTTGCCTTTTCCTAACTTGGTTTAACCCATTTTTGGCAATTTCTAACCCTTTTTTGCCCATTTCTAACCCATTTCAAGGGGTTTTTTTATTTTGCTATTTCTAAACAGTTGATGGCCACTTATATCTTACTTTTGATCGCTTCTTACCCTTTTTAAGTCTTTTTTTGGCTATTTCTGAACAGTTCCTTGCCATTTCTAGCCTCTTTTAAGCTTTGCTTAGCTCTTTCTAAACTGCCTTGGCCTATTTCTAACTGTTTTTTTGCCCAATTCTAAGTCTTTTTAAGCCACTTTGGCCATTCCCAAACCATTTCCATCCAGTTCTTGCCACTTCTAATCCTTTGTTGCCCTATCCTGCTTACCTTTGAAACATTTTTATCCATTTCTAACCCATTTTATCTCCTTTGTGCTCTTTCTAAACAATTGTTGGTCATTCCTATCTTCTTACCAGGCTTAAGCCATTTTGGGCTATTTCTGAACTGTTCTGTGCCATTTCTAGCCTGTTTTAAGCTTTTCTTAGCTATTTCTAAACTGCCTTGAGCTATTATTTATGTTTTTTTTGCCCAATTCTAAGTCTTTTTAAGCCTTTTGGCCATTTCCAAAGCTGTTTTGTCCTGTTCTTACCAATTTCTTGCCGTTTCTAACCCCTTTTTGCCTTTCCCAACTTGGTTTAAGCCATTTTTGGCCCTTTCTAATATATTTCAAGTCTTTTCTGGCTATTTCTGAACAATTGCTGGTCATTCCTATCTTATTTTCTCCCTTTTCTTACCAGTTTTAAGACTCTTTTGGCTGTTTCTAACCCTTTTTTCCCATTGCTAACCCATTTTAAGTCTTGTTTGCCAATTTTAAACAATTGATGGCCACTTGTATCTTACTTTTGCCCACTTTTTACCTTTTTTAAGTGTTTTTTGGCTATTTTTGAACAGTTCCTTGCTATTTCTAACCTGTTTTAAGGTTTTCTCAGCTGTTTCTAAAATGGCTTGACCTATTTCTAACCCTTTTTTAGCAAGTTCTAAGTCTTTTTAGGATGTTTTGCTCATTTCCAAACCCTTTTCATCCTGTTCTTAGCAATTTCTTGCCATTTCTGACCCATTTTTGCGCTTTCCTAACTTGGTTCAAACCATTTTTGGCCATTCTTAACCCTATTTTGTCCATTTCTAACCCATTTTAAGTCTTTTTTTGTTATTTTTAAGAAAATTATCACCACTTCTATTTTTGCCTATTTCCCGCCAGTTTTAAGCCAGTTTGGGCTATTTCTTATGTATTCTTGCCCATGTGTACCCCATTTGTACCGTGCCGATTCATGCTGTGCTGTGCCAAGCAGTGCAGTAAAAATTCTGGCTCTGCCCATGGGAGGGTGCTTGAAAGTGCATGAGCCTAAGGTGCTTTCCAACCCTAACTCTTCTGTGATTCTGTGGTTCTAATACAGGGCAGTGGCGAAATGGTGGGGCAATGGGGGGGTAATAGGGGGTAATGGGAGGCATGTGGTCGCGCACCAGTTCTGGTCCCTCCGCCGCCGCCCTCTTCTCCTTCATCCCTGACTGTCGCCGTCACTCCCTCACACCGAGGGACACCGCTAATTGGCCGCCGGTCGCTAGGCGAGAAAGCGTCCCCTCAGGTGCGCGCTGTCGCTAAGGGAGAGGCGTCCAGGGATTGGACGACGGTGACCCTCCGTCTCCAGGTCCCGCCCTCGCTGTGAGGCGGACGGCGCCGTGATTGGCTGGGAGGCGGGAGAGGGCGAGGTTATAAAAGGGGGGGGGGGGGGGTGGCAGCCATTTTTTCGTCAGCAGTGGCAGGGGTGTGGGAAACGGCGGCAGCGGCGGCGACGGACGAGGTAGTAAAAGGCGGGGCGGGAGCGGCGCTGGGAAGCCTGTAGGGGCGGGAGCGGCGCGGGGGAGTTTCGGGAGGCGGCGGCAGGAACGGTGGGGAAGGGCCGGTGGCAGCGCCGGAAGGGGCAGTTGCGGCGGCCGTGGCGAGGGAGTAAAAGAGCGGCGGGAGTAGCCGAGGGGGGGGGGGAGGGGGGGGGGTGTCGCTCAGCGGCGGCGGTTGCCGGAGCTGTGGTAGCAGGAGCGGCAAGGGAGGAGGGCGGCCGGAGCGGCAGCGGCTGTAGGAGCGGCGGGAGGGGGGGGGAAGGAACTAGGTGACTTCGGGATCATCAGTGCATTTAACCACATTTTACTTATTTCATGTTTATATACAATTGTATAAATTTCTTTGAGTTTTAGTCGCGGTTTTGACACTTTTGCTGACTTTTATTCCCTTACTCAGTTTTTTATTGAGTTATATTCACTTAATACTGACTTTTAGCCACTTTAAACTTTTTCCCTTTTTATTCACTTTATATTCCCTTTTTAGTCACACTTCCCAGGTTTTGTTTCTGTGTTTTCCAGTTATTAATCACTTCTGTTTGTATTTTTTTACTTTTTATTGAGGCATGTTCACTTTTGCTCAATTTTTCTCAGTTTTTTGTTCTGTTCTATTTACTTTTAATCACTCTTTATTCAGCTTTGTTGGGAAAACCTGCTTTTGATAACAGCTCGTGTGTCAGAGTGAAGTTTAAAGCTTTATTTGGATAAAGTGAAATAGAATAGAATCATGGAATAGTTTGGGTTGGAAAGGACCTTAAGATCATCCGGTTCCAACCCCCCTGCCGTGGGCAGGGACACCTCCCACTAAACCATGTCACCCAAGGCTTTGTCCAACCTGGCCTTGAACACCGCCAGGGATGGAGCATTCACAACCTCCCTGGGCAACCCATTCCAGTGTGCCTCACCACCCAAACAGGAAAGAATTTCTTCCTTATATCCAATCTAAAGTTCCCCCATTTAAGTTTTAACCTGTTACTCCTTGTCCTGTCAATACAGTCCCTAATGAAGAATCTCTCCCTAGCACCACACAGCTTTTCTCCACAGCTTTATTCAGGCTTTTTATTCACTTGTATTTAGCTTTGAACTCATGTGTGTTAGCTTTTGATTCACTTTTAATTCACCTTTATGCAGTTTTATTCAGATTTATTTGCTTTTTAGTTACTTTGAGTGGTCTTCAGTTCACTTCTATTCGCTTTTCTTGGAGATTTATTCAGGCTTATTCCCTTTTGTTCTTTTTCATTGACATTTAATTCACTTTTATTGACTCTCATTGGTGTTTATTGACTCTCATTGGTGTTTATTGACTCTCATTGGTGTTTATTGACTCTCATTGGTGTTTATTGACTCTCATTGGTGTTTATTGACTCTCATTGGTGTTTATTCACTTTTCAGCTTGATTCCTGTTTCATTTAACTGCAGTCCAGTTTAATCGAGCTGGAGCGACTGCACCAGGCCCAGCCTTAGGATCGAACTGAGCCCCCCGCAGAGGTGAGACCCACAGTGACCCCCACACTGCCTCATGGTGCCCCAGTGACATCCAATGGGTACCCTACAGCGACCGGTAGACACCCCAACACCAGCCCCATAGTGCCCTATAGACCCACAACACGTGTCCCTCAGCTTTTATTGACTCCTGGCGTCATGATGTCACCAGCACCATGACGACATCATCAGCATCACCAATGAGATATAGTGTCTTGTAGGGCCCCCAAGTGCCCCATAGGGCCCGAGCTGCTCTCCTCCGCAACCCAGAAGTACCCCAGCACCAGCTGATTTTTTTTTATTCCCTTTCTTTCATTCATTTTTTCTTTTTCACTCTCATTCACTTTTAACCGGATTTTACTCAGGTTTGCTTGCTTTTGGTTTTTCTTTTATGTTCATAGACACCCCATAGCCATCCTCAGCACGCCACGGACATTCAAAGAAAACCTGTATAGCCCCATAGACTGGCCCCTCAGTTCCCCAGTAGGGCCCCCCTCAGCCTGATAGACAGCCTATAGACATCCCATAGAGACCCACAGCGACTGACGTGGGTCTTTTTTAAAGATTCTGGAGTTTTTCTGCGTCCTCAGTAGGTTGTGTACTTTTGGCAAGGCCACAGCTTTTGTCCACAAACTTTATGCAGGTTTCTTCAGGCTTTTTATTCACCTTTATTCACTTTGGAACTCACATGTACTTTCCTTTGATTTGCTTTTAATTCACTTTTATGTGGTTTTATTCAGATTTATTTGCTTTTTAGTTACTTCGGGTGGTCTTCAGTTTACTTCTAGTCACTTTTCTTGGAGATTTATTCAGGTTCATTCCGTTTGATTCTTTTTAATTCACGTTTATTTCACTTTTATTGAGTTTTATTCAGGTTGATTTTCATTGATGTTTATTCCCTTTTCAGCTTTATTCCTGTTTTAACTGCAGTCCAGTTCAATAGAGACATATGCGACCTATTGATACTTCACAACCACCCTATAGGGAGCTCTGAAAGCCCCATAGTGAGCCACGACCCCCATAAACACCCCACAGAAATCTACTGCAACTGCTTCATACCTATTGACCTACACATGGCCCCATGACAATACATAGAGCCGTGCAGACACTCTGCACTGCCACCTAGCACCCCACAGGCCCCCTCCCCACTGCCCCATAGTTCCTTATAGATGCATAACACACGCCCCATGGCTTTTATTGACCAAAAGTGTCGTAATTTCACCTGGACGGTGATGACATCATCGGTGACATGGTCCCCTGTAGGAAGCCCCATGGAAGGTCCCTAAGTGCCCCAAAGTGTTTTTCAGTTATCTTTAAATTGGATTTAGTCACTTACATTAACTTTTTTTTCCTTTTTAGGATATCCCATACCAGCGCAGAGCAATCCCTGGATGCCCCATAGAGCCCCATAGACTGCAGTAGATCCTGTACGGACCCCCCAGCCTTGGAGATTCCCTGTAGACATCCTATAGGAGCCCAGAGAGTCCCATGGACACTCCAGAGCAAATGTGAGCAAACCATGGACACACCGTAGTGACCCCCAGACAGGTGTTCTGACATCACCAGGACTGCAAGGACACCATCATCAGCCACTGTGGTACCGCATAGGCCCTTTACTGCCCCGTTGTGCCCCTTAAGTACCTCAGGAACGATTTTTTTGATTGACATTCACTTTTTTCTTAATGAACTTTCTTTCACTGTTATTTGCAATTTGTTCAGTCTTGTTCACTTTTATTCCTTTGCTTTGTAATCACGTTATTCTTTTTTGTTGTCTTTACTCAGTTTTATTTATTTGATTTCTTACTAATCTTTTTTCTTCTACTGTCTTTGCTTTTCATCTACTTTTAGTAACATTCTTGGGGTTTAAATGCCCTTACGGACCTAGAGGAAGTTATAGAGCCCCCCAGCCCCTATAACCCCGCAGCAGGGGTACGCAGCAGTTGCTAGAGACTCCTAGGGCCCCTATGGTCATCACGTCACGATGACATGATGATGACGGTGGGCTGGTTCTGGCGTTAATAAAGTCCTAACCGTGTGGTCTTTGATGTGGGCGGGGCTAATGGGGGATTGTGCAGGGTTGGGGGGGGCAAGAGGGGATGAGGCCTCTGTTGGGGTGGATGGAGGTGGGAGAAGGGGTGTGGATTCTGGTGCAGGTGTGCTCCAGGCTGGGCGTGGCCGTGGTGAGGGGTGGAGGTGTGGTCAACACAGGGGGCGCAGGTCTAAAGCATGTGTGGGGTGTGTACTGCTGCGGTCTTGGGGTTGGGTTCGGGGGGGGGGGGGGGGGGGGTGTGTGTCCGGGGGGTGTTCCACCTCAGACCTAGGAGCAGCCAATGGCACGCCCCCTGCGGTGACGCCAGCCTCAGCTGCAGGTAGGTTCCGCCCACCCTCTCATGTGACCATGCAAACCCCAGCCCAAGGGGCTGGTGACCCCCACCCTGGCCACGCCCCCAGCCGCACACTAGCCCCACTTATATGCCTTGGTATCGCTGACCGTGGCCACGCCCTTACTATGGACACACCCACGGCCTTTTACTAGCCCCGCCCAGACCCTGGCCACGCCCCTAACCAAGCCACACCTCCCCATCCCACCCAGCACCATCGGCCATCCTGCCCCAAGCTGAGACCCCATGCGCATGCACCCCCCCTACTCCAAAGGAACCCCCCACACACACACCCCTATATAGGCTAACAGCAGCCCGCACGCACCCCCACACTCACACACCCACCTCCACACACACGTGTGCATGCACACTCCCAAGGCCCCCCTACTCATGCACCCCCACCTCCCCACACACACTCTTCACAAAGAAGCCCCCTCTCGCACACACCCCCAAACACCCCCTCACACACACCCCCCCCCACTCATATGCACATTCTCCCCCCCACACACCCCCCCACTTGCACTCCTCCACACAAACACCAACCCCGACTCACCCCACACACATGAACACACATGCCCCGCACATGCACGCCCCCATTCATCACCATGCACATACGCGCGCACACACACACAACCTGCACAAACACCCCCCCACACATACACACCCCGAGCACATGCTTTCCACTCACTCTCCCCACACACGCACACACCCCACTCACACAAATACATATACACACACTCCACATGCAAATGCACTACACACCCAAACACCCCCACACACCATACACTTGTACACACACCCCACAAGCACACACCCCCGCTCAAATACACACAAAAATGCCAGACACAACCCCCTACACACACCCCCACCAACACCCCCCTACACACCATACGCACACAAACTCCACACACCCACGCCCCTGCCACACACACCTCGCCTACGCACCTTTCCCTCACACCCCTCCACACACAAGCACGCACACACACACCCCTACAACCACCCTCAAATGCACAACCCCGACTAACATGCACCCACCCACAGAGATGCCCCCACACACTGCCCCACTCTCACAACACCCACAAACACCCCCCCGAAACAGATGCCTCCCCACTCACACAGCCCTCACAGAACCCCTACAAACACGCCCCCCTACCCCACATACAAACATGCACCCACACCCCACACGCACGCCCCCTGAACACACAGCCTCCACTGACACATGCTCCATACGCATGCACCCGCATACAAACACACACCCCCCCACACACACTTCCCACGCACACCCTGTAAACAGACACATCCCCCTACTCACACCCCTACACCCCTGCCACGCACACCCCCCAGGCAGAAACATGCACACTCAACTCAGACCACCCCCCAGACACAGCCCCATGCATACCCCCTTTTACCACAATCCACACACGCCCCCCCACTCACACAACCCCCACAAACACACACTCACACGCACCCCCCACAAGCATACACCCCACCCCCCCCATGCACACACAAGCAGATGCACCCACCACAAACGCACACACACACCCCCTACACACACCCTGCCCACACACACCCCAATCACACAATCTCCAAAACCAGCCCCCTAACTCACACACCCCGAGAAACACCCCCACACACCAATCGCACACAAACTGCACACCCACACCCCTGCCACACATCTCACCCACGCACACCATTCTCTCACACCCCTCCACACACAAACGCACACACACCCCCTACAAACAACCCCCAAATGCACAATCCCCACTCACAAACACGCACACTGCCCCACTCTCACAACACCCACAAACACCCCCCAACTCACGACCCCACCCCCTACACAAACACCCCGCCAAGAAACACCCCCCACACACACATGCACACACACCCCCTCCGAAACAGAGGCGCCCCCCCCACTCACACAGCCCTCAGACACACAACCCCTAGAAACAACCCCCAACCCCACATACACACAAACATGCACATGCGCCCCCACACACCCCACCCCCCAAACACGCACACCCCCTTAACACACAGCCCCCACTCACACATGCCCCATACACACATGCACCCCCACTCACAATTCCCACAAACCCCCCCGCACTCACACCCTTACACGCACACCACCCCCTGCACATGCAAACACATCCCCAGACCATACATGCACACTGCCCACTCACGCAAATACACGCACACACCCTCCATGCACACACTGCCCCACACACATCCCTCTGCACACAAACACTCCCCCAAACATAGTCCCGCCCCCCCCACATACCATACAAACTCCACATGCAGACCCCTGCTACACACACCCCACCCATGCATACTCCCACATGCACATCCTCACATGCCATACACGCGAACAGCCACCCACATACACACAAATATGCATTCAGACCCCCCACACAAACACACCCCCTACTCACACGAACATGCACACACCCCCCCATCACATACACAATCTGCACAACCCCCCAGTCACACTCCCCACACACACAGCACACAAACGGCACACGCACACAGCCCTGTCACACACCCCCCTATAAACAATTCCCACCCGCCCACCCCCCCCACTCACTAACACCCCGCACCCACGCAGCCCCTCTTACACACTCCTCCCACCTGCCCCACCAACACACCCACACCCACCCGAAACACAGACGCCCCCACACACACTCTCCATACACAAGAACACGTACACACAACTCCCACTCACACATGCCCCATACATGCATGCACACACGCACTTCCACACACCCCTCACATGCATCCCGACACACACTCTTCCATGCCCACACACACCTCCCCCACAGACAACCCCCCCAACACCCCCCCCACCCCTAGACACACCCCATAGACACAAACATGCACAGCCCACTCCCCCCCTCCGCTCAACCCCCCCGGCACAGCCTCACACACAGCCCCCACTCACACCCCTCCACGCATGCACACCCCCGGACACAACCCCCTGAGGCATTCCCCCAACACACACACCACCCCACACACGCATTCACTCAAACACCCCACACCCCCAAACGCGCACACACACACCCCACTCCAACATGTCTCCCCAAACACACCCCCCCCCATAGACAGAAACGTGAACACACCGCTCAGACACAACCTTCTGCACAACACCCCCAGACACAGCCCCACACACACACACCCCCCTCCACACACGAACACGCACACCACCCCCTAGACACACACCCCCACCCCTCACCCCTCTACACACATCCCCCAGTCAGACACACCCCGACACACACCCCATACTCACCCACAAGCAGACGCACCCCCTACAAACTAACACACCCCCCATAGACACAAACATGCACACCAGCCAGACACAACCTCCTCCACACCCCCCCCAGACACAGCCCCAAGCACACAGCCTTCTACACCACACATGCAAAGAAACCCCCACACACACATCCCCCCAGACACACCACCTGACACACACCCCACATTCACCCCCCAAACACACAAACGCCCTCTACATACACCCCCCCGTCACACACACCTCCCCACTCAGTCACCCCCCACACACACGCGTGCACACCACTCACATGTCCCATACAAACACCCACACAAACATCCCCCAACACACACTTGCACCCCGACACACACATACCCTGCTCACACACCCCACTCACACACACAAACATGCACGCACACACATCCCCACTCACAGACCCCCCTATACACACACATGCACACCCCCACCCCCACTCAAATAAACTCACACACACCCCGACACCCCCCCTCCCATTCACCCTACTCTCTCCCCTACCCACACCCCGTGGACACGTCACCAGCACAGCCCCCACCCGCTTTTTATGCAATTCATTAATTTTGCTGAAAGAATAAATTTTCTCAGTGAAAAAAACATTTCCTGCTCCTGTGTGTGTGTACGTTGGAAAAAAACGAAAACTTTTAAAGTCGGAAAACGCTTTTTAGGTGAGGGGCATCATCATTTTGCTGCATTCATTACTGAGGGTCAGTGACTACTGAGTGTTTTGTTCTCTTCAGTGATTATTTTAATTGAATTGTTTATGCAATCAGTGATTTGGGGGCAGGAGTTTGGGCTGCGTGGGCAGGGCCGGGCAGAGGGGGCTGGGGGAGGGGCTTGGGCTGGGGGCGTGACCAAGAAACAAAAGAATGTAGGTGAAAACAAAAGATTTTGGCTAATTAGCATAATCAGTAGCTCATTCATTGGCTTAATTAGGTGAACTGATAATGAGCTTTACTAATCAAGTTATTCATTTAATTTGTTTGCTTAACCAATTAAATAACAGAATTATTTTGAGCTAACAAGATTTTTCTCAAGAAAAAAAAAAAATTTTCCTGGTCCTGCGGGCACACCAGCAAAAAACGGAAAAAAAAAAAAGAAATTAAAACTATTTTTTTACAATTATAATTATTTTGCTTAATATATTAATTAGGTTCATTGACATTGTACTATTTTGTTTCCTTAGTTGATTATTTTAAATAGATTTTTATTCTAATTAACCTTTTGGGGGGAGGGGGGTGAGCCGAAAAACAAACAAAAAAGCTAATTAGCATAATAAATAGGTCATTTAATGGATGGATGAGGTGAATTAATGAGCTTAATCAATTTATCAGTTTGCTTAACTGAGTAACAGAATTTTTGAGCTAATTAGTTTTTTTCAGGAAAAAAAAATTATCCTGGTCTTGCAGGCATGGCAGGAAACACCTAAAAAGTATTTTTTTTTTTAATAAAAAAATTTTAGGCAATTAGCATTATTTTGCTTAATTAATTAGGGTCATTGACTGCTCATCTGAAGTCATTATTTTGTTTACTTAGACCATTATTTTAAATATTTTTTTAATCTTTTTTTTTTTTTTCTGGAGGAGGCCTTTATTAACCCCACACCTCCCACAGCTCCCCCACAGCACAGACAACACTTCCAGGCCTTTATTAACCCCACACCTCCCACAGCTCCCCCACAGCACAGACAACACCCCGAGGCCTTTATTAACCCCACACCTCCCACACCACAGACAACACCTCCAGGACTTGCATTCTCCCCCCCCCCGGCCCCATATCCAGCCCAGACCAATCATATCACTAAAAACAGAATAAAAAGGCAAGCAACCTGAATACAACTTGTATAAAAGTCAGCAAAAAGTGACTAAAAACTAAATACAAAGTGAATTAAACTGAAGAAATTCAAAGAAAAGTGAGTAAAAGTGATTACACCTTATGAAAAGGGGGGAAAAAAAGAACAAAAGAGAATAAAAAACTTTATGGGTCGTGAGTTGTGGGTCTATAGGACATCACGGGGAAGTGGAGGCTGCCCATGGGGTGCTACAGGCAGCCATGGGGCAGTGGGGGGGGTCACTCTGGGGTCTCTTTGTGTCACTGGGGGTTGTTTCAGGCATCCCTGGGTCACAAGGTCCATATGGGTCTCTGTGAAGGGTCCATGGATTGCTGTTGGGTGTCTATTGGTTGCCATACATGCCCATGGGATGCCTATAGGGTGTATGGGGCTCTATGCAGCGTCCATGGGTTTCTCTGTGGCGCTATGGGGCATCTAAAAAAAAAAAAACACCCAAAACCCAACACCGAGTTACTAAAAAGGACTACAAAGTAAATAAATCTGGAGAACAAAAATGAACACACAGCAAATAAAGCTGACTAAAACTGCATAAAGTCAGTAAAAAGCAAAGTGAATAAAGTGATTATAAAAAGTAAAGTAAACACAAAGGAATAGAAGTGAATAAGCCTGAATGAATGTCAAATAGAAGTGAATGAAATTTCATAAAAATGAATGCACATGAAAACCCTGGGGTACATATGGGGGGCACGTGGGGAGCGGGGGCCCTGTGGGGTGCCATGGGGGTTGATGATGATGTCATCCCAGTCCTAGTAACATCACGACACCGTAAGTCACAACGGCAGTCATGGGGCCATATGCGGGTGGCTATGGGCTCTGTAAGGGTTGCTCTGGGTGTCTACAGGTCACTATGTGGTGCCTGGGGGTCACTGTAGGGCACTGTGACATGTCCACGGTGTGCTAAGAGTTGCTGTGGCGTGTCTATGGGTCGCTCTGGGACCCTATGGGATGTCTGCAGGGAGTCTCTGAGGTCGCTATAGGGGATCTACTGGGGTCTACGGGATGTCCACGGGTTGCTCCGGGTTAACTGGAAAAAAAAGTTACTGAAAGTGACTAAATCAGAAGAAAACTGAATCAAAACTGAAAGAAAACTGAAGAAAAAAGTCAATAAAATGTCAATAAAGCGATTAAAAAGTAAAAAAAAAAAGAATAAAACTGAATAAACCTGAATGAAATGCAAATCAAATGAAATAAAAGTGAAAGTGCATCAAAGAGTCAACTGGTGTTGGGGTACTTATGGGCTGTGGGGGCCCTAGGGGGTACTTCGGGGTCCCTACGTGGCTCGCTGTGTTGGGTGGGCCGCCTGTCCCCTGGGGAGTATGGGCTGCCGGGCATGGAGGGCCAGGAATACTGGGAATGTCGCTGGGATCAGCACCGGCAGCCGCTGCCTCAGGTGCTGCTGCAGCCTCTGGACCTCACTGGCACTGTGGGGCGGCTGCTGCTGGGCTGCACCCCAGGGTGCTACCGGCCATCACCCACTGAGAGATTTCCTGCGCCTCCGGGATGAATCCGGGATGATGGCAATGACGACAGGAACGCTGGAGGTTCGCTGCTGAGCACCACACACCTTGGGGCTGCCACTGCCGCGCAGGGAGCTGGTGCCCGCCTTCGATGCGCAGAGGTTTCGGCAGGGTGAAGGTTAATCTATCTTCATCCTGACCCACGGGCTCTTCCTCATCATCCTCCTCATCATCTCCACCCCCACAGAGGTGCAGCAGCACCGGGTGACGCCGGCGCTGAAGCAGGAGCTGGGGCTCCACGATGGAGCCCACAACAGCAGTCTGGTCCTGCAAGTACAAGTGTCCAACATCACCACCTGGTGGCCACCACCCGATATTCCATATTAGAGGGATGGAGTCTGGGACGTGGCGACGGAGAACATGTCCTCACCCACCGTGTGCTGCACCACCCCATTCCTCATCTTGTCCCCCTATGCGCCGTCTGCTTTTCCCCACCGTCGACATTTTGTTTCACCCACCACCACCATTCCCCTCCCTTCTTCTATCCCGTATCCCACTACCCACCCCTTTCTCATCATCTATCCCATTTAACTGCCATTATCCCCCCCCCCTTCACACCATCTCTCCCCCCTAACAGCCATTCTCCCCCCTTCTCCATCATCTCTCCCATTTAAACCACTTTCCTCCCTCATCACCCCCATCTTCCCGCCCACCAAAGCCGGAACAAACCTTCGCCCAGCAACTCCTGGACGTTCCCCCCGCCGACCTAAACCCCGCTAATCTTCATAACCGCGCATATACAGAAAAGAAAACCGCGTTTCAGCCCTCGCTGCCTTCTCCTCCTTCCTTCCCGGCTCCCGCCATCGCTCCCTCACACGAAAGGACACCGCTGATTGGCCGCCGGTCTCTAGGCGGGAAAGCGGCCCCTCAGCAGCGGGCTGTAGCTAACGGAGAGGCGGACAGGAATTGGCCGACGCTGACCCTCCGACCCCTTCGGAAGGCTTCGGCTCCGTCCCCTTCGGAAGGCTTCGGCGGCTCCGCTCGGCTCCGCCCCCTTCGGGAAGCTTCGGCTCCGCTCGGCTCCGTCCCCTTCGGGAGGCTTCGTCTCCGCTCGCCTCCCTTCGGGCAGAAGCGGGTATTCCCTCACTTTTGCCTTAGGATGTGCTGGGAAAAAGGGAATTCCGTCACTTTTACCTCACGAAGCAATGGAAAAGAGGGAATTCCATCACTTTTACCGCATAAAGCATTTGGGGGGTGTGTAACGTTTGAACGGCCCACCGTGCCTCCGACGTCGCCATTTTTCGTCCCAAGATGGCGCTGGCGAGCGTGGTGCGGGCGGATGCTCTGCTCCGTCCCGTTCCCTTCTTCCGGGGCTCGCAGCGCCTCGGGACCCGGCCGGGCACCTCCCGCTCTGGCATCGCCGCCCCCCTCCTCCGGGAGCTGCTGCACAGACGCGGCATCTACCTCCTGCCTCCACCACCCTGGCCTTCGAGGTACGGAGATGGGGGGGGGAGACGGACACTGGGGGGTGCTGCTGATGCGCGGATTGACTCCACAACTCGTTAAAAGTTGTAAAGTAGGTATGCTTTTTATTCAGCGCTGAGACGCACGGGGATAATTCCTCAAAGTCATGCGTACCTCAGTGTTGTTTCCCTCTACATTTATTCTCTAAAGTTATATATATTCATAAGGTTGCACAATACGCCTATACATATTCATGTCCTATCCCCGCTTCCTATTATAATGAGCCAGAAGGTCCTCTGCGCCTGCGCAGTGCCCCCTCTGGTCATGGGCAGGGGTCTCAAGATGAAGTAAATGAGTCTTCCTCCTCTGGGTAGGAGTCTTCAAGATGAAGTAAATGAGTCTTCCTCTTCTTGCACTTTTCATCTTTTTTAGTCTTTACGTGTGGCCTTAGAGTTTGGTCAGTGTCCCAGCCGTAAATCCTCTACTTCTCCCCTTTATCAATAGAGTTTGATCAGTGTCCCAGCCGTAAATCCTCTGCTTCTCCCCTTTATCAGTAGATTCAGGCGTCTGC
Organism: Pezoporus flaviventris; assembly: GCF_033815535.1. Taxonomy (NCBI): domain Eukaryota; kingdom Metazoa; phylum Chordata; class Aves; order Psittaciformes; family Psittacidae; genus Pezoporus; species Pezoporus flaviventris. Next base: position 41,811 of record NW_026892786.1, on the reverse strand, counting down.
TTATTAACAGGACCGGAGGTCTCTGTTCTGCTTAGCAGGCATTTACAACAGATAGTCCTTTTGTTTAAACAAATTCCTCTAACCCGCTTGTACAACCCCCCTGTACAACCCCCTTGTACAACCCCCCTGTACTACCCCCCTGTACAACCCCCCTGTACAATGGTCAACCCTCTGTATCACTGCGACCCATGGAGAGCCCATAGAAACAGGTTGCCAGGCCCTCCCACAGCTATTTGATGTTTTTTTTCTGTGTGCAGGATCTTTCTCCTCACACCCCAAAGCTTTTCCAGCAGTCAAACACATCGGTTTCCCTCTCTTCCCCCAACAAAGGGGAAGTTTGTGGCCGGTTGCAGTGATAGCACATGGAGAGGTGCTCCCCTGAAACAGGATGAAATGGCTGCATCCTCCCAGGAGGCTGTCTCCGAAAGGAGATGTCGTGGTTTAAACCCAGTCAGGTAATTCGTTCACTCACTTCCCCCCCTTTTGTGCCCTCCCCCTGCTCCCGGAGGGACGGAGAGGAGAATCAAAAAGAATGCAACTCCCACGGGTTGAGATAAGAACAGTTTAGTAACTAAGGTATAACACAGATCACTACTGCTACCATCAATGATAATAATGATAAAGGAAATAACAAGGGAAGAGAATACAACACCTCAGCACCAGCTGACCGATCACTCGCCCCCCAAGCCCGACCAAGCTCCGACCGATACCTCCTCCAACCCTGCAGTCCCCCAGCCCTTCCGGCTCACTCCCAGTTACCTCCTGGGCATGACGTGCTGTGGTATGGAATACCTCTTTGGTCAGTTTGGGTCAGGTGTCCTGTCTCTGCTTCCTCCTGGCTTCCCCTCCTCCCTGGCAGAGCATGAGGCTCACAAAGTCCTTGGCCAAACCAAAACATCCTTGTTATCAGCTCTGTTCCCGAGCTGAAAGTCAAAACACTGCACTGCACCAGCTACCAAGAAGGAGAAAAAATGACTGCTACTGCTGAACCCAGGACAGGAGAATTGCCCCGTGAGCTGGAGAGCTGCCCCTGCAGTGAGTGCCCACCCCCAGAGAGGGAGGGGGAGCTGGGGACTTAGCACCTTCCTGCCTATCACCGGGGATGGAAAAATGTCCTGATCTGAAATGGTTTGGGTTGGGAGGGGCCTTAAAGCTCATCCAGGTCCAACCCCCTGCCTCAGGCAGGGACACCTTTCAGTAGAGCAGCTTGCTCCAAGCCCCTGTGTCCAACCTGGCCTTGAGCACTGCCAGGGATGGGGCAGCCACAGCTTCTCTGGGCACCCTGTGCCAGCGCCTCAGCACCCTCACAGGGAAGAATTTCTTCTAATCTCAGTCTCTCCTCGGCTGGCTTAAAGCCATTCCCCTTGTTCTATCCCTACAGGCCCTTGTCCAAAGCCCCTCTCCAGGTTTCCTGGAGCCCCTTTAGGCACTGGAGCTGCTCTAAGGTCTCCCCTTCAGGAGCCTTCTCTTCTCCAGGCTGACCCAGCCCATCTCTCTCTCTGTCTGGCTCCAGAGCAGAGCTGCTCCAGCCCTCACACCACCACCATGTCTGTGAGAATTGTTCTTCTGAGCCCTCTGCAGCTGAATGGGAATTCCACTGAAAAAAAGACATTTCTTGTTTAAATAAGTCCCTGCTTCCTGTCCTGCTGCCACGGAAGTGACCAGAGTGTGAACATGAGTACTAGTTATTTCAGTGGAGCTGAAGGCATTTCAAAAGTACCAGAACTGACACTCATGCTTAGTTTGCCTCACTCCTGTTTCTTTCCTCCCTCCCTTTCATTTAACCCCAGTTTGTGTTTCCTTCCTCCTCCATCCCCCTTGTTTGGCTTCGAGTTGAGCTCAGGTCCGGTTTCACTCTAGTGCTTTGGCATGTTCTGTGCAGCCCTGAAGTGGAGCAGAGCTGGGGCCTTTTGAGGTTCCAGAGCAATCTCAACAGCAGGGGAAAATGCTCGGGCCTCTGTTTTGAGCCAGACTCAGATCCTGCAGCTAGGAGTTACGTGAGCTGTTACAACCAGGTGATAATGGAAAAGGGATGCCTAAACCCAGCTCTTATCCTTTCCCCTTATAGTGGTGCTCAGGAGAAGGCAGCCAGCATCCTTGCAGCTCAGAATGCTTTTGGAGATACGCCTCAAAAGGACACCTGTCCTCTTCTTCATTCCTGAGCTGTCTCCGCATCATTTCTCATGAGTGATCAGAGCGATCATTAGTACATCTCTTACTAGTTTCAGCTGCCACTGAATGATGCCCTTGGTGGTAGCATTTAGTGGTCTGCAGCAAGAACCAGAGTCAGGGGTCTGCATGTTGCCTTTCAAGGATTGAGAAAGCTGGTTTGTGTCTCAGCAGCGTTACAGCTTCTGCCACAGTTCCAGGCTCAGCGATGCCGTGGCAGGAAATGGGATCAGCAGCCATGTGAAATAAAGAGGAGAGCTGTGTCCAGTCTAGGGAGTGATTTGATCGCCCTGGCGCTAAGGTCAGTGTTGCTGTTTGCCCTCCTGTTTTGGAGGAGTTAATGCAGAAGTATATTCCAGGTGCAATTGTTCATGGACAGAAAAGACCTGGGAGGTTTGAGGTGTCTTGTTTTTTCCCTGCAAGGGGAGCATGACTCCATGGGTGCAGGTTCCTGAGGCTCGAAAGCATCCTGAGCAAGCAAACCCTAGGACAGTGCTTGCAGCATCTGTGTGCATCTGCAGGTCTTGGCTAGCTTTGAAAACAATGCTGCTGCAGGAATCATGCCAGGAGACCTCTTCAGAGGTGAGGGAATGTGCTGCAGCTAATACCTGGGGCAGCTTTGTGATTTGGACACAAGGAGGAAGTTAAGAGCCCAGAAGATACAATAATCAACCACAACAGACAACAGGGAGAACTGGCAAAGGCTGGGACAAGCCTTAAGTGTACAAAACATGCCTAATGGGGCCAGTATGAAAATGAGCCTTTGAAAATACACCAGCTCCAGCCCTCTCTGTTTCTCCACCACAGCTGGGGAGAGGGAGTTTGTCTTGGGCAATCTTATTTCCCCTTCCCGCTTTCCAGGTTGTCTTAAAGTAGCTTCAGAAGTGATTCTGCATTGTCTGTCTGTGCGTTACAAACCAGCCTTTGAGATTAATTCCTTGTTATTAGAGTATACTCAGCATAGAGCTTGGTTTCAATGCTTCTCTTGCATTTCCAGGGACTGATTTTGCTTTTCTTAGGCTGCTTGTTGGTGGAAGCTCACTGGAAATAGGACAAGGTGCCCCACGTCAACAGGCAGAAACCAGGAACGTGACAGGGGTTGCAGAACAAGTAAGTCGTTTGCTTTCTGAGTTAACAGTAGGAGAGCAGGTTGATACGGCTCAACCTTCATCTCTCTACAAAGGAATGAACATTTTCGTGGTCATCTGTTTGGGACAGGCATTCATTGTAACCAATGAGATGCAGAAGCCCAGAAGGGGATCCTACAGGAAAGAGCATTTTTGAAGGCTCTCTGTGCTGTTTGTGAAAGCAGAAGATGCCTTCCTTGCTGACCACCTCTTGCCTGGACACGTAAGTGTTGCCTGTCGTGAGCATTGACAGCACACCATAAAGGAGAACGGGCTAAGAGGGACCCTAAGCCTTTTGCTTTCCAAGGGTAGTTAATAGCAGTGTGTTTGCTGACAGCTACGAGGGTGACAACACTCACGCACCGCCTTAAGCAATGGATGATTTTTAAGTTCAGGCCCAATTTGTGTCTGGTTTCTTTCGCTCTCTTTGAAAAGAGACTTTAAAAGGCAGAATGAGGACCAAGCAGTGTGTGCTGTGATTAAGTTGGTGACGTGTGCTCTGCTTGCAGTGAAAGACCATTAATGTCAGAGCGTTGGATAACCCATCGAAGAAAACTGGGACAGAAATGATCAACCGAGTGACCTGAATGGTTTCATCCGTTTCTCTGCTGAGCTTCCATCATACTGGGTCCTGTGCCAAGGTATTGACACAAAGCAGTCAGATCTAATGTTCGGGTGAGGAGTGTTTTCTGTGATGGGAGTGGTTGTTTCCTATGTTGTTTGGCTGGTGTCTTCAGCCAGTGTCTTCAGCGTGTGACCTGCAGACACTAGAAGGTGACAGGACACTTTTAGGGGAACTGTTTGTAAGCTGTCACCAAGAAACTTAGTTGTCTGTAGGTTTAAATGAGCACAATATGGATTTGCATTCCCTGGAAGAATGTTTTAGGTGTTGACAAGTCAGAAGAGGCTCAGAGTCAAGGCCCATGAAGCCAAAGGAGATACAGCTATCACATGCATTTCAACAACTCTCTAATGTTTCCCATCTGACTCTGGGGGGCACTTCCTTCTAGTGCCCAAGATTTCCATTTGTGGCTTAACTGTTTTGAGCTGCTCTGTTGTCACTTCCCTGTGGGGTTGGAGGATATGTGGTGCATAGTCAGCAAGCACAGGTATTAGAGGGGAGATTTGTAGTCGGAAAGCCAGCCGTGTACATCGATGCGTGGTCCGGGATCCATCTGCAGGAATATCGGATCTGCCCAGATTTATGTCTGATAGGCAGAACAAAAAATTCTGTTCTGGGGTCTACAGTGCTTTGCCGGGCTCTGTTTTTCCATGCAGTAATGGCTTTATTTATACCCACAATGGTTTTAGTCTCACAAATGCCAGGGTGTTGCCACAAGCTGGTACAAATGTTAATGGGCAGGAATGGGGCAATAATCTCAGGCCACTGTCTTTACTCCATGCACAGCAATAGCTGTGTCCTGGTAATAGCTGCAGGCTTTGAAATGATACAGGCTGGCAGGAAGCTCCCAGTGTATAGTTTGGTGTGAGCAGCACAGATGTATTAGGTTTGGCATTGTAGTACATGTTTTTTTTTCTTGGTTTTAAGTGACCCTCTGTATAGCAGCACCAGAAGTGGATTTGTGTACTGCTGTGTGGGTGCTCAGTTTCCTGTGTTTAATTGCATGTTATGTACCAATAAGTGCATGGTGGAAACAGTGGCCTTAGCATCTGTTTTCCATCCCACATGGCTCTTCCTCTCGAAACTGCGATACAATGATCTAAGACCATAGTCAAAGCTGGAGTCAAGTCACTGAGGACAGAAGGACAAAATTCAAGTTAATATCAGACCCTTTGGAGAGGGTTGCCCCTTTTTAGCAGGTACGCCTGCACCTACGATCATTGCAAGTACTGTAGAAGGTTCCATTTCCTCTGCCTCAAAACTTCAGCAGCGCTGGTGGCTCTTAACACCTACACTGTGCAACACCTTGTTTATGTTGTGACTTGATCTGGTGGCTGGGATGGGGGGCTAGATGAGCTTTGTAGGCCCTTTCCAACCCAGGCTATTCTCTGACTGTGTGGTCTCTCCAGAGAGAAAGAGCGACAGTTAGCCCAGTAACACTGAAGATGTCTTATCCTGATGTTGCAGAGATGTTTTTTTTGCGGGGGTTGCTGTTTTTCATCCCTCTTGCCTCCCTCCTTCCACCCCACTCTTTCCTTTAGCAAGTGTGTGTCTGCAAGGGATGGAGTTGATCTGTTTTTTCACTGCTGGTTTTGGAGGGTAGAAGGGCTTCATGGAACTCCTTGGTCACAAAGTAGTGGCAGACACTATCCAGGCAGCAGTTAGATGTGGCAACACACCTTGTCATGGGGGAGATGTTCTTCATAACATGGAGCATGAAACAGATAGCTCCAATGCTATCCGTTACGAACCTGGCAAGTAACCCAAAGAAGACTGGCAGAAAACAGACTAGAAATACAATCAGGTTTGCATAAAGAATGTGAACAGCTTTCTGGATTGGTTTCTGTCCTGGGTTCAGCAGTAGCAGTCATGTTTCTCCTCCTTGGTAGCTGGTGCAGTGCAGTGTTTTGACTTTCGGCTCGGGAACAGAGCTGATAGAGATGTTTTGGTTTGGCCAAGGACTTTGTGAGCCTCATGCTCTGCCAGGGAGGAGGGTAAGCCAGGAGGAAGCGGAGACAGGACACCTGACCCAAACTGACCAAAGAGCTATTCCATACCACAGCACGTCATGCCCAGGATGTAACTGGGAGTGAGCCGGAAGGGCTGGGAGACTGCAGGGTTGGAGGAGGTATCGGTCGGAGCTTGGTCGGGCTGAGGGGGGCGAGTTATCGGTCAGCTGATGGATGGGAATCAGGGAGTCTCGGTTGGTGCGATATTGCCGCCGGTGCACTGTTGTGGTCGCAATTGGCACTTGTTGTTCTTCAACTTTCAGCAACCCCACAGCAGAGGGATCTTCTGAGAGACCAGGCAAGGTGGACAGCTGCTCAATTTCCTCAGTCTCCAAAGCAGCAATACCAAAAGCCCACCGGTACCCTTTTGGGTCTTTGAAGTACCCTCTCTTGAGGTAGTCTATGCCGAGGATGCATGGAGCCTCTGGACCAGTCACAATAGGGTGCTTTTGCCACTCAACATTACCCTGCACCAAGGTACAGCCGCAACAGCTTGGGTTCCCAGCTGGCTGCGCGTAGCAGAAGCCAGTTGCATGGAGGATTTTGTTCAGGTTCCCCTTTCAGAAGACCAGTCAGTATCCTGTGTGCTGATGCCCACTGTCACTCCTTTCCCTGTACCCTGCAGGTGGCCCTTCATTCGCCAGCAAACCAACCACGCCGACGGGCATGGGTGGAGGATTCCCCCCGTCGCCGCAGAAACCCTCTCCTGTGGTATGGAATACCTCCCCGGCTAGCCCAGGTCAGGCGCCCCGTCTCTGCCTCCTCACAGCTTCCCCTCCTCCCTGGCAGAGCATGAGCCTCACAAAGTCCTTGGCCAAACCAAAACATCTCTATCAGCTCTGTTCCCGAGCCGAAAGTCAAAACACTGCACTGCACCAGCTACCAAGGAGGAGAAACATGACTGCTACTGCTGAACCCAGGACAGTTTCTCCTCTGGTGAATTGGTGTTCAGGCATCTCTTAAGGCTCCTGATCGCTTCTGTGGAGCAAAAAGTCAAGGTTGCTAATGGAAGAATAAAAATGAAGAACATGGAAAGCAGGCTCAGAGCAGCAGGCACGGTGGTATCCTTCTGGAAGCACAGGGTGGACTGGCTCTGCCGAATCTGTGCAGTGGCACCGATTATCCCAGAAACCCACAGAAGCCCACAGAGAAGGGCTGCCTTTGATGGAGACCTGAAGGCCCTGGCTTTCAAGGGGTGTTTTATGGCAATGTATCGGTCAGTGGAGATAAATGTAATTATGTAGGTACTCACTGACATGTTGATGAAATACGTTGTCTCTGTAAACTGGCAGAGTACATCCCGGGCTGACTTATTCCAGAGCAAATAAGCCCTGAAAGGCAAGGTGCAGATGGCAAAGCAGTCTGCAAAGACTAAGTTGATTACATACACCCTCGTTTCTGTCCACTCCTTTATCTTGCAAAATAACACCCAGAGGGCAAGGACATTAAATAGAGCTCCAATAAAGAAAAGGACCTTATACAGAGCAAGTTCAAAGAGACAGACACGGTGATAAAGTTCTGGACTTCTGATACTGCAGTTGCTGGACACATTCATTGTCCTGTTGTGCAGAAGTTGTGTGATGTTCTGAGACCTGAAATAGGAAAAGACACAGTAAGACTTTCCTCCTACCTCTTGATAGATGCATATCCCGTAGAAAATAAGGTATTTAAGTACCTATTTACTTTGCCCATCACAAATGTGCATTTGAGTCTACAAAGCTGGCCGCCTCAGCCTCTAAATGGATGCATCCTCTGTCAAGCTTTGTGTACATTTACTCAGTTTAGGAGTAAATATCTCCAAGTACACTTCCAATAGGACACGGCAGGCAGTCTGTATTAAATAGTGGCATCTCGAATGGAGGGGTGGAATAGCAGTGAGAAGAGCCCCCATAGACAGTGAGGGCATCCTGTGACAATGGGATTCCTTAGGCCAGACTGTGCAAATGAGGTAAGGTTACCCTTAGCTTGGTTATGAGCTAGGCAGGGATTGCAGCAACCAAACCTAAAGCCCAGCACAACCCATGAGCAAAAGCTCTTCTAGCAGGTCTGCTGGCTTGGGAGACAGAGGAGCGGTGTGAAGGCCTGGAGGGGCATAGCAGATGTCACTTGGTGGACATGCTCGTGCTCTGGCTCTAACTGGGCAGGTTTCTGAGCCTTCGGGCTGCCTTGCAAACCTGGAGCTCCTGCTCAAAGCTGAGGAAGAGAGATGAATCCGAGTTCCTGCATCCCAAAGGCATGCTTGAAACCCTAAGTGAGTGAGTGAGGCATGTAGCCGTCCACTCCTTGTGAGGGCAATGAGGGGGTGCAAGGATTAACCTGATTGTAAGCCCGTGCATTCCAGGAGAGAGTTCCATTCTGTGGATGTAAAGCAGACACTCATGCCTGAAAGAGGGAACACCAGTGCAAAACAAGGAACTTGCCATTAAGGGCTGCGTGAGATGGCTCCTGCTCAAGGCAGGCATTCTGTCACCCTGCCAAGTCTGTCAGATGTAAGTAGTAGCTACTGAGTCTGTGTCACACTGGCTGCAGGATGTTCTGCAAGAAAACTGGTTATGTGAAGAGTGTGAGTTCATGGGCTGATGGAAATCAGCTTTTGTCAGAGCCCATCCTGTGCACAGTGGCTCTATGTGGCCTGCAGAAGGAACAGTTCTCTGAACTGGTGATTCTGTGTGTACGTCACTGAATTTCTGCTTGCACCTAAATGCACTTTGGAAGGAATTTAACTTCTGAATTTGAAGTATGTGTTTTTTTGCCATTCCTACAGGAAACTGCAATGGTGAAACCCTACAGCTTTCAGAGATATAGGGAGGAACACCATGACTGAACAGGCTTGGTTAAGCAGTTGTTTGCCTCTCCAAGCAACTCGGACCTCCTTGTGGTCATTTGCTGAGAGCACTTGCTGCAAAATCAGACTTCAGTGACTGATAAACACACAAATAACTCAACTGCTGGGCGATATGTAAGTGTCTTAGGCACTCACAGGCACTAACGTGGGTCGTGCACAGAGCTCTTTCCAGTTCTTGTGTGCTCAGCCCTGGGTTTCCCAACAGGGGCTTGCTGCTCGCTGCCTGCACCCTGGAAGGAAGCTGTTTGCTGTCACCTGAGGAAAACCTCTCTGCACTACAGTAAGTAGCAGTAGGGAAATAGCTTACATCAAAGGCTGAAGCTGCCGCATTGTTATGCTCGTTAACTGCATCAGGCAGACGTCTTTGCTGGCATGGCTGATGCCCAGATGGCTTTCATCAGCTCTGGTCTGCAATGCCAGCAGCAGCCTCTGTGCTGGAGTACAAGGCAGGCAAACCGGGCTGGTGTGCTCTGCTGCATGAAAGGGCTGTGGCTGACACCACCCTTAGAGCTGGAGATGTGGCCCGAATGCAGTTCCCAGCATTGGGGCTCAGAAGTGCTCCAGGCAGATCAGAGACTGGTGGGAGGAGGGAGGAAATGAGCAGAGAGTTTAAAGCAGGCCATGTAGCACAGATGGGGTATGGCTGAGCACAAAATATCTTTAAAAAGATGCAGTCTGACAAGCTAGCATATCCTGTGGCTGCTGGAAATGCTTTACGGTGGGGTAGATAAGGTGGCTGCAGCATCAGAGGAGCTAGGCAGCAGCGTGCAGCTGTGAGAAAAGGATGGAGATGGCTGTATAACAGCATCTTGCTGCTGCTGGAGGACCAGGAACAGTCTGGGCCTCAACGTATGAGGTCAGCAGTACTGTGTCCTGTGTCCTGCTTTCCCCCATCATAGACTGGGGAGAACTGGGCAGTTGCCATCCCCCTCCATGGAAGGCCAATTTTTGCCCATTTCTATCCCATTTTAAGTCTTTTTTGGCTATTTCTAAAATATTTATGGCCCTTTCTATTCTATTTTTGCCAAGTTCTTACCAGTTTTAAGCCTTTGTTGTCTATTTCTAATCCATTCTTGCCCATTTGTACCCCATTTTAAGCATTTTTTACTCTTTCTAAACAATTTATGACCATTTCTATCTTATTTTTGTCCATTTCTTACAAGTTTTAAGCCATTTTTGGCTATTTCTGAACTATTTGTGGCCATTTCTAGCTTGTTTAAAGCTTTTCTTAGCTATTTCTAAACTGGTTTGAGCTATTTCTAACCCTTTTTTGCCCAATTCTAACAGTTTTTAAGCCATTTTGGCTGACTCCGAACCACTTTTGTCCAGTTCTTACCAATTTCTTGCCATTTCTAACTCATCTTTGCCCTTTCCAACTCATGTTTGCCCTTTCCTACCTTGGTTTAACTCATTTTTGCCCATTGATAACGTATTTTCTGCTGTTGCTAACCCTTTGCAAGTCTTTTTTGGCTATTTCTAAACAATTTATGGCCGATTCTGTCTTATTTTTGCCCATTTCTTACCTGTTTTAAGCCTTTTTTGCCATCTTTGCCCTTTGGTAACCCATTTTAACTCCTGTGTGCCTCTTGCTAAAAAAATTTATGGCCGTTTCTAGCCTGTTTCATGTTTTTCTTAGCTGTTTCTAAATTGGTTTGGGCTATTTCTAACCCTTTTTTGCCCAGTTCTAATTATTTTAAAACCATTTTGGCCATTTCCAAACCCTTTTTGTCCAGTTCTTCCCAATTTCTTGCCATTTCTAACCCATTTTTGCCTTTTCCTGTCTTGGTTGCTGTTTTTCATCCCTCTTGCCTACCTCCTTCCACCCCGCTCTTTTCCTTTAGCAAGTTTGGGTCTGCAAGGGATGGATTTATCCACCCTCTGCTTTCACCAGCTGGTCTGTAATTTGTCTGTAGTTATCCTCCCCATTTCTGCATTTTATAGAATCATGGAACGGTTCATGTTGGAAGGGACCTTAAAGCTCATCCACGTCCAACCCCTGCCACGGGCGGGCGGAGACAACATCACACTAGAGCAGCTTGCTCCAAGCCCCTGTGTCCCACCTGGCCTTGAACACTGCCAGGGATGGGGCAGCCACAGCATCTCTGGGCACCCTGTGCCAGCGCCTCAGCATCCTCGCAGGGAAGAGCTTCCGACTGAGAGCTCGTCTCAGTCCCCCCTCTGTCAGGTTAAAGCCATTCCCCATTGGCCTGTCCCTACAGGCCCTTGTCCAAAGAGCCCCTCTCCAGGTTTCTTGTAGCCCCTTTAGGCACTGGAGCTGCTCTAAGGTCTCCCCTTAAGGAGCCTTCTCTTCTCCAGGCTGAACAAGCCCACCTCTCTCTGCCTGGCTCCACATCCACATCCCTCTTGAGTTGGGGCTCAAGATCTGGATGCAGGACTTTGTTTCCTCTTACGCTGGCATGCATGCGGAGTGACACTTTAACAGCTGGACAGATCTAGATCCTCCCGTAGAAATACCCGGGGCCAGTAAATCAGAGCAGAAGCACATCCTCTGCTTGATCAAGGAAGAGGTTGTTTTGTTCAACTTGTTTACGTGCTTAATTCAAGAAGTTTTTTCCCTTCCAGTCAATTACATTCGTGGGATCGAAAACGTTGTCACAGGAAATCTCAGCTTGATTTGCCTTCCTGGGTTGAGATCATTGCGTTGCTTTTTCCTAAACAGCAATTGCTTTGCTTGCAGGCTGTTTTGCAGCAGCTCTAGGGGGAATTCCCACTATTTTTCTAATCGTGCTGTTGGATGTTGTAACGATGCAGGTCCCCGGTTTCCTCTTGACATTTGGGTACTACCAGCAGAGTTTACGGCTCTTGGTGTTGTCTTTGTTGAATTAGTACCCATGCAGTCTCTCCAACCCAATGGGAGTCCACCACAGAACTCACAGTGTGTTGTCCTTGTTTACGATGCCTTCTGTCTAGGCGATGTAGGCGACTTGACAAAGCTTTGCCGTCATCACCTGCACACACAGAGCTCCTGCCCTCGCTTGGCTGCCTAGAACTCCGTCTGTGCACAGCCTCTCTGGTGCCCGCTCCCCAGCATCAGTAAGTGTTTCTGTAAGGCTTTCTTTTCGGAGGTGTTATATTTATAGGAATGGTTTAGGTTCCCTAAGGTTCCTTCTTGGTCCGGTTTGCCATTTTTGTCATTGGGTTCTGAACGTTTCCTTTCCTGGAAGCAGAGTTTTGAGGTTGCTTTTTACCTCTTGTGTGCTGTGTTGGGTTGTCAGTTGAAATCTTCACTGCTGGGAGACCCAAAGCAGAGCAGTGAGGAGGAGGGGGAAGCAGGAGTCGTGTTTTAAATGTCAGTAGCTCGGTGAAGGGAGCAGCATGCCTGGTGGTTGTTGCCCATCACCTCCAGCTGGGGATCTCGTGAGCGGTTCCACCAACACAGCATTCCGGCCACGCTTTCCCTTCTGGCTTTTTTCAGTGCCCTTGTGAGAAGACATCCTCAGGCACTTTGCTGTTTCAGAACGAAAAACTTACAGGTCCAAATAGGATCACATTGCACAGAGCCCCCCCCCATCCCCTCCCTCCCTCTCCCTCCTCTCACCCCCCCCACCCCCCCCGCCCCTCCCTCCCTCCCAAGAGAGAAAAGGGCCCTTCCCTAGAGCAGACCCGAGGGTGCTTTCTGCAGGAGCACGTCCCCAGCCCTGGATGCTGGCGAGCGGGCACCGGAGCGGCCGCGGGCAGACGGAGTTTTAGGCGGCCAAGCTGGGGCAGGAGCTCCGTGTGTGCAGGTGGTGCCTGCGGGGGAAACGCTGTTGGGTTTGCGCATTCAGGAAGAGGCTCTGCAGTACTGGGGCTGGGCTAAGTTGCAAAGGGAACTCTTATTGGAGGTTCTTCCAGGCTTGTTCGCTTTTCTCGCTTTGCGTTTGCTTTGTAGCAGTTTATAATCACATCCTGCTCTTGCGCTTTTTATTCTCTTTACGCATTTTTATTTATCTGCGATGATTCCGCAGAGGAGCAGGTGAGTAGAGGACTGAGGGGGTCCTCTGAAGAAAGGGGGTCACAGCTGGATTTGGGGCTGAATCCCTCACAAAGACCTTTCCATGACACGCCCGAAACTCGGTGCAGCGGGGAAGGGGGGAGTGGGGGGGCGGTGTGGCGCCGGCGCTCTCGCTGCTGCCATCCTGTGTCCAGAGCTGGGTACTGCAGCCCGGGCTCCGCGCATGAGCCGTGCTGCTCTCTTTGTCCCCGCAGCTGTCCCCGGAAGTGGCCGGTGTCACGTGGTGGCTGCTGGCTTCCGGTGAGCAATGGCCGGCGGGGCCGCGCGTTGGGGTGCTCGTGGCCGCAGCCCGGTGTTCGCGCGCCGGCTTCGGTCCCCCCGGCGCCGTGTCGGTGCCGCATGCGCAGCGCCCGGGAGCAGCATGGCGGCGGGCAGGGTCCGGGTCCCGGCAGCGGCGGCAGCGGGTGAGATCCGAGCCCACCGGGGGTCCGGGGCGAGCGGGGAGGCCTTGGGCGGGCGCAGAGGGACGTCTCCTGCCCGCTGGGAGCCCGGCGCGGGAAGCCTCACAGCGCCCGGTGCGGTCCGGTTGCGGTCTGCCGGGGACGAGCCGGCTCAGCAGCCCCCAGTGCGCTTCATTCTGCCTTCATCTCCCTTGGTGAATCTCAGGCGCCTCGGAGGCTCCTGGCCCGGCATCCTGCGCCTTGCCACTGCTTATTTGAGGGTGAACTGAAAATGTCTCGGGGCTTGTTTCTGGGGAAGTCTCCCGTTTCTCGACTGTCCTGGTGCTCTGTGGACAGGCTCCTGGCTGTGTGCTGTCTGTGCAGGTGTCCAGCAGGAGCCTTCCTCTTCTTTACTTACATCCTTTTAGGGTTCAATTTCAGAACTTTCTGGCAGGCACATGGTACCCCAACTTACTGTTTAACTATGGCGGCTTAGTTTTATAGGTTGTACAAAGGTAGCATTCTTTTTAACCACAGAGCGTGTCTGTCTGCCCTGGGTTCAGCAGTAGCAGTCATTTTTCTCCTTCTTGGTAGTGGTGCAGTGCTGACTTTCTGACTTTCAGCTTGGGAACAGCACTGATAACACCGATGGTTTTAGTTACTGCTCAAATGTTTGGTCTGACCAAGGACTTTGTGAGCCTCATGCTCTGCCAGGGAGGAGGGGAAGCCGGGAGGAAGCAGAGACAGGACACCTGACCCAAACTGACCAAAGAGGTATTCCATACCACAGCACGTCATGCCCAGCGTGCAGCTGAGAGTTACCTGGAAGGGCTAGTTCACTGCGGGGTTGGACTGGGTATTGGTTGGTGCTAGGGCGGGCAGGGTGGGGTGAGTCAGTGGGTGGTGAGGTGTTGTATTCTCTTCCTTATTTCCTTTATCATTGTTATAGGTGGTAGCAGCAGTGGTTTGTGTTATACCTTAGTTAATAAACTGTTGTTATCTCAACCCATGAGAGTTACATGCTTTCTATTCTTCTTCCCATCCCTCTGGGAGCAGGGGGAACAAAAGGGGGGCAGTGAGAGAGAGTCTGCATGGCTGATTTATGTCTGACTGGGTCTAAACCACAACACTGTCACCCAAAGATGACATTGTCTTTAAGCACAGAGTGTGCTTGTTGAAGTGAGGGTATTTCAAACCCTTCTTTTCTTGCAGCTTTCTGTCTCAAAAAGCCCGGGCAGATTTGTGACCTACACTGATGTTCAGGCTTCCTACAGATAGAGAGCAAATCAGTGGAATTACTTCAAACAGTTGTGCAAGCCTGGTGTTAACAGTCCTCGCAAGGTCTGTATGTATCAGGAGGTGATGGAATGCTTCCCTGTGGTTGTGGTATTGTGGCAAGTATCCTTTAGGACTTAAGTACTCCACAGCAGTAGAGGGGAGTGTCTCAAACCAGTTCTTAAGGCTCCTGAGTTACGTGCTTAATGAGTTACGTGCTGAGTTAGGTACTGCTTAATTTGGGGCACGGAAAGTAAGTGATTACATGAGTTAGATGCTGTAGCTGGGAGAACTAGTGCCTGGGTTTAGACCCAGTTAAGGGAGGACTTAAATGGCAGCGAAATTTAGTAAGAATCCAGCTGTGCTGAAACTTGGCACCACATGTAGCACCCTGAACTATCCAATCAGGGTGCGCTTAGTCCGCATGCACTTGTACCGATCTTGCTTTTCTATAGATGTGATGTTGTAGCTAACTAGTCTGGCAGTAATGCGTGTTTGGGTTTCGCTTACCTGACGTGCTGAGGGCAAAACGCTTCACTCGTCAAGGTTTCAAACAACCCCAGCATGGTCTTTGCACTCTTCAGAAGCACTCATTGGAGCTTGACTGTTTCTTAACAGGCGTGTGGCATTGTTACGAGCATCTCGAAGGAATACCTTGGGTCTGACCTCACTGTTTCTGATGCTGGATTCCAGAGAGACTTCAGAGTGTACCTGCAGCCGAGGCAAACGTGGGTCGCAGTGAGTAAGTGCCCTTTCAACTTGGTATCGGTTAATAGATATTCAGGAGGTTCAGTCGCTGTCTTGCTCCAGTTTCTGCCTTGGTAAATCTCCTCCTCTGCATATGCTGCTCACAGAAGGAAGCACAATTCTCTTTATGCTTTTTCTGCAAGGCTACCAGTGTCTGTGTAAGGGGCCATAATGCGGTCGCAGTAGTGATGAGAGTGAAAAAGGCTGGTGTTACTAGCAATCTGCTTGCTCTGTAGCAATTTCTTGCTATTTCTAACCCATTTTTGCCTTTTCCTAACTTGGTTTAATCCGTTTTTGGCCATTTCTAACCCTTTTTTGCCAATTTCTAACCCATTTTAAGGTTTTTTTTTTGGCTATTTCTAAACAATTGATGGCCACTCCGCCCCCCCCCCCCCCCGCTTCTTACCCTTTTTAAGTCTTTTTTGGCTTTTTCTGAACAGTTCCTTGCCATTTCTAGCCTGTTTTAAGATTTTCTTAGCTATTTCCAAACTGGCGTAGCCTGTTTCTAACCCTTTTTTTCCCAATTCTAAGTCTTTTTAAGCCCTTTTGGCCATTTTCAAACCGTTTTTTTTTTTTTCCCTGTTCCTATCTCTTGCCGTTTCTAACCTCTTTTTGGCCTTTCCCAATTTGTTCTAAACCATTTTTGGCCCTTTCTAATCTATTTGAAGTCTTTTGGCTATTTCTGAACAGTTGCTGGTCGTTCCTACCTTCTTTTGCCCCATTTCTTACCAGTTTTAAGACTCTTGGCTGTTTCTAACCCATTTTTCCCATTGATAACTCATTTTATATATTTTTGGCTATTTCTAAGCAATGGCCACTTCTGTCTTATTTTTGCCCACTTGTTACGCTTTTAAGTCTTTTTTGGCTATTTCTGAACAAGTGACGGCCATTTCTAGCCTGTTTTAAGCTTTTCTTAACTCTTTCTAAACTGGCTTGAGCTGTTTTTAACCCTTTTCTGCCCAATTCTAACTTTTTTTTAAGCCCTTTTGGCCATTTCCAAACCTTTTTTGTCCTGTACTTACCAATGTCTTGCCATTTCTAACCCGTTTTTGCCCTTGCCTCTGTGGACAGCTATTTCTAAACTGGCTTGGCCTATTTCTAACCCTTTTTTAGCAAGTTTTAAGTCTTTTTAAGCCACTTTGGCCATTCCCAAATCGTTTCTCTGCTGTTCTTGCCACTTCTAACCCATTTTTGCCCTGTCCTGACTACCTTTGAAACATTTTTATCCATTTCTAACCCCTTTTATCTCCTTTGTTCTATTTCTAAAAAAATTGCCTGTCATTCCTATCTTATTTTGGCCCGTTTTTAGCCTGTTTTAAGCTTTTCTTAGCTCTTTCTAAACTGGCTTGGCCGACTTCTAAGCCTTTTTTACCGAGTTCTAAGTCTTTTTAAGCCCTTTTGGCTGTTTCCAAACTGGTTTTGTCCTGTTCTTACCAATTTTTTGCCATTTCTAACCCCTTTTTTCCCTTTCCCAACTTGGTTTAAACCATTTTGGGCCCTTTCTAACCCATTTGAAGTCTTTTTTGGCTATTTCTGAACAATTGCTGGTCATTCCTATCTTATTTTTTCTTACCAGTTTTAAGACTATTTGGCTGTTTTGAACCCATTTTTCCCATTGATAACCCATTTCAAGTCTTTTTTGGCTATTTCTAAACAATTGATGGCCACTTCTATCTTATTTTTGCCCACTTCTTACCCTTTTTAGGTCTTTTTTGGCTATTTCTGAACAATTGATGGCCATTTCTAGCCTGTTTTAAGTTTTTCTTAGCTATTTCTAAACCGGCTTGAGCTATTTCTAACCCTTTTTTAGCGTGTTCTATTTCTTTTTAAGCTATTTTGGCCATTCCCAAACCATTTTGGCTAGTTCTTGCCATTTCTAACCCAACCCATTTTTGCCCTATCCTGACTACCTTTGAAACATTGTTATTCATTTCTAACCCAGTTTAACTGTGCTATTTCTATACAGTTTACAGTCATCTCTATCTTATTTTTGCCCATTTATTAGCTAATGGGCTACTTTTTTTTTGCTACTTCTGAACAGTTCCTTGCCATTTCTAGCCTGTTTTAAGCTTTTCTTAGCTCTTTCTAAACTGGCTTGGCCTATTTCTAATCCTTTTTTGCCAAGTTCTAAGTCTTTTTAAGCCCTTTTGGCCATTTTCCAACCCTTTTTGTCCTGTTCCTGCCAACTTCTTGCCATTTCTAACCTGGTTTTGCCCTTTCCCATCTTCATTTAAACCATTTTTGTCCCTTTCTAACCCATTTTAAGTCTTTTTTTTTTTTTTGCTATTTCTGAACAATTGCTGGTCAGTCCTATCTTATTTTCTCCCATTTTTTTACCAGTTTTAAGACTATTTTGGCTATTTCTAACCCATTTTTCCCATTGCTAACCCTTTTTAAGTCTTTTTTGGCTGCTTCTAAACAATTGATGATCCTTTCTATCTTCTTTTGCCTGTTTCTTATTAGTTTTAAGCCATTTTGCTGTATTTCTGCACAGTTCCTTGCCATTTCTAGCCCGTTTTAAGCTTTTCTTAGCTCTTTCTAAACTGGCTTGGCCTATTTCTAACACTTTTCTGCCCAGTTCTAACTCTTTTTAAGCCCTTTTGTCCGATTCCAAAGTGGTTTTGTCCTGTTCTGACCAATCGCTTGTTGTTTCTAACCCCTTTTTGCCCTTTCCCTACTTGGTTTAAACCATTTTTGGCCCTTTCTAACCCATTTCAAGTCTTTTTTGGCTATTTCTGAACAATTGCTTCTCATTCCTATCTTATTTTCTCCCATTTCTTACCAGTTTTAAGACTCTTTTGGCTGTTTTTAACCCATTTTTCCCATTGATAACCCATTTCAAGTCTTTTTTGGCTGCTTCTAAACAATTGATGGCCACTTCTGTCTTATTTTTGCCCGCTTGTTACGCTTTTTAAGTCTTTTTTGGCTATTTCTGAACAATTGATGGCCATTTCTATCCTGTTTTAAGCTTTAAGCTGTGTTCAGCCTTCACAGTGGGGAAGCAGAAGGCAATAACTAAGTCCTGATGAAGATAAGGAGGGGCATTTTTCTCTCTCAGTCTGTGTATGCCCCCTCCTTGAGGGCCCCAGAACTGAGATGAAAAACTCTGTGCATCTTTTGTAGACCTGTTTACATTCAGGTCACTGAATTTTCTTGGATGCTGACCTGAGGCTGTGGAACGAACCGTCACAAATGTCATCACTTGTGGTTTTCACAAGTGCTTCACTGCTTTCTCTTACAAGGGCAGCGTGTTTAAAACAATCCGACTGGCACAAGGCAGCGTAAGCGTCATCCCTGACGATCTGGGTCTGGATTCTGAGGCTGTGTCAGATCTGTGGGACCTGAAGCCAGTTCCCCTGTCCCTGTGCAAACCTCCCAACACCCCACGGCTGAGGGAAACCTCTGCCTCTGCTTCTGCCTCTGCACAGCTTCTTGGTTTCAGATGGAGGAGACAGGGCCTGCTGCGTGTAACCGTGCACCACTGTTGGGCTGGTTTAAATGTTGTCTAACCCTCTGAGGCACCCGCAACGAAGGGATGTGTCTCGGGGTCAGAGGAGGTGTGCTTCAGGCGTTTAAGAGTCTGTCTTCTGGAGGTGGAGTCCAGAGAATTCTTTTACTTCCATTGCAGCGGTAGGATTTGAAGTGACACCGATAGAAATCAGACAGAAGCCTGGGTTATGAATTAAACACTGCTCACAGCTAAGAGAGGAAATGTTCCGGGATACGGTGCTCTCATCTCTCTAACCTTGGAGCAAGTTTATGTGATTCCAGCAGCACAAGTGGAAGGTGAAAACGGATTGAGAAACTTCAGTCAGCTTCAATTTAATCATCAGCTCATTTCTGAACTGTTTTACTTAATACTATAGCACATACATACAGTTACTAGGCTAGGATTTGTAGGTGGAAAAGTGCTCATTTTCTGCCTTTGAGCACTTGGTTTATTCATTTCTGTAGTTTCCCCTCATTTCCTTCTGCTGATTGTGTTGGTTTTTTGTACAAGAAAAATACTTTCAAATATACTGTGTTCATTTAATGGGGGCGGGGGTGGTGGCCGTGGCGGTGAAAAAGCAGATTACTCCCTGCCTAATTGAGCCCAGGTTTGTTCCCTGATCTCAGCAGTGGCTACAGCTGGTTGAAAGTCAGGAGTCCTCCCATAAATCATTGCTCTCTATAAAAAGAAACCCAGCAACAGAAAGTAGCAAGAACATGTGGCTGGGGAGAAAAATAGAGTAAAGTTTTTGAAAAATAATGTTATTTTCTTCAGATGTTTTTTTTTTTCTCTCTGTTTTCTGTAGGCAAGAGTAAGCTTCCCTGAAGCAGTCCCTTCTGGGTTATTGTCTGGAAGTTGAGGTAAGGGAGGTTGTATCTTATTTTATGTTACATATTTCAGGGCCTGGCTAAAGAGCGTTCTGAATTTCACTGCTAATTCTGATGTTACAAAATAGCCATTACCCTGGAGCTTTGTCTAGCACAAGAAGGTAGGTCATTGTATGTAATGTTGTATCATAGAATCATAGAGGAGCATTTGGCTAAACAATGTTTAAAATACATAATTCCGCCAAAATCAGGAGTGCTGCATAAAGAAAAGGGTAGAGATATGATCCAGCTGCAGTTGGCGTAGGTGACAGACCTGGAGCTTACTGCTCATTGTTGACTGTTCCAGTTGGTTATTTTATCTAGCATGGAAAATACTCAAGTAAACCTGTACAAGCAGGATACCTGCTTAACAGTAAAAGTAATGATGTATTTTTACTGCTAAAGAGAATCACTTATGACAAACACTCTGAGATTCTGCTCTGTCACACTGAAATTTAACGAGGAGAGCTTGCCGCGGTGTGCTCATTGGTGCATTCCAAGAAAGTTAACGGTGGTCAGAGCACTAGTTTTAAGTATTACTTAAAGAGCATTCCTTGTAAGTGTTGTCCCTTCATCTGGTGTTTCTAGCATTTGAGCAGCATCTTCAGTGCACCCTCGGACCTAGACAACGTGAGGGAGTGTTGAGAGGCACGAGAGCTCCTAGGCTGATGTGGGTGGGAGCCAGGTTTAGAGCTGGGGTGAGTGTTTGTGCAGAGAAAGGTGCAGCAGCAGAGGCTGCATTGGTGGTGGCAGCATGTGAATCCATGCATTAACCCAGCTTGCTGCAATGGTTTTGGCTGAGGAGAGCAGCCAGGATAAAATACTACCTTCACAGTCTTTATCTGCAGTAACTGCAGTGTTCCGGGTATGTCAGCCTGTATAGCCCAAATGACTGACAGTAACAGCAAAGTGCAGTTTCTGCGAAGCTCTCACACCCCAAAGCTTTTCCAGCAGTCAAACACATCGGTTTCCCTCTCTTCCCCCAACAGAGGGGAAGTTTGTGGCCGGTTGCAGTGACAGCACATGGAGAGGTGTTGCCCTGAAACAGGATGAAACGGCTGCATCCTTCCAGGAGGCTGTCTCCGAAAGGAGAATTGCCCCCTGAGCTGGAGAGCTGCCCCTGCAGTGAGTGCCCACCCCCAGAGAGGGAGGGGGAGCTGGGGACTTAGCACCTTCCTGCCTATCACCGGGGATGGAAAAATGTCCTGATCTGAAATGGTTTGGGTTGGGAGGGGCCTTAAAGCTCATCCACGTCCAACCCCCTGCCTCAGGCAGGGACACCTTTCAGTAGAGCAGCTTGCTCCAAGCCCCTGTGTCCAACCTGGCCTTGAGCACTGCCAGGGATGGGGCAGCCACAGCTTCTCTGGGCACCCTGTGCCAGCGCCTCAGCACCCTCACAGGGAAGAGCTTCTGCCTGAGAGCTCCTCTCAGTCTCCCCTCTGTCAGGTTAAAGCCATTCCCCTTGGCCTGTCCCTACAGGCCCTTGTCCAAAGCCCCTCTCCAGGTTTCCTGGAGCCCCTTTAGGCACTGGAGCTGCTCTAAGGTCTCCCCTTCAGGAGCCTTCTCTTCTCCAGGCTGACCCAGCCCATCTCTCTCTGCCTGGCTCCACAGCAGAGGTGCTCCAGCCCTCGCAGCATCTCCATGGTTTCCTCTGGCTCACTCGAGCAGCTCCACGTCCCTCTTGAGTTGGGGCTCAAGAGCTGTCAGCAAAGATGTCATATGTATGCTGCACAGGTATGAGACTAGACTTGGGCAGGGCAGCACTTCACAGGGGTGTTAATGCAACCATGGGCACTGCTGGGCAGGCCCTGGGCAGCCAGCTGACCTGGGAGGGAAGCACAGCCAGAAAGAATGAGGGGATACACTCACTGCTTCTGGGGCAGAAGAGCTCTAGGTGAGGGCCACAGCGCTTAGGTGAGGGGCTTTTCCTCCCCGTTTCCAGACAGCATAAAGAAATCTGGAAACTGCCTGCTCTGACCTTGCTGCTGTTGCTCACAGCTCTCAAATACAATGCCCTAAGGCACGACGCTTTGTTCTTTTCTTGAAACTTGTGTTCTTTCAGGCTCATCTGTCCCTGCATCCCTTGAAAGCAGTCGTGTCATCAGCCTAAGCACGGAGCTGCTTCAAGAGACCCTGGGAGTGGATGCAAGGGTTCATTGGATCAAAAGGGAAGTTTTTTGAATCGCTTGTTTCCCGTGTTAGAATGGATTTAGCTTCCGATCCCCAGCTCCTGTTAGGAAATAATGTGCTGTGATCTTCCAGGTAAAGTGCCTAGGGAATACCCTGGAGTAAGAACAGAAACGGAAAGAGCTGACGACCTGCTGCGTGGAGGTCTGCATCGCAGGGGCTGCGCTGCCGCATAGAAACCAGCTACCTGATGCTCCTCTGCCTCCCTCCAGCCCCGGCAGGACCCTGAGCAGCAGCCCGCAGAGAGCAAGAGAGAATGAGCCCCAAGTGGGATTCCCTGTAGGTTTAGGGCCACAGAATCAGCAGCGGGTGTCAGCAGAGGCAGGACACGGGGGGGCTGTGCAGCCACGCATCCTGGCCAGGAGGAGCAGGGCCAGCCTGTGGGGCTGCAGGATGGGCACAGGCTACACGTACGGGGCTGGTGCCCAGCACCAACAGCTCGCTGTACTTAAGGGTTTCTCTGGCACCTCCTCCTCCTGCATAGGGGATGTTATCCCCGTTTGGCCTTCGGTGTCGATCTTCTGGCTAAATAAACGGTGGCAAAACTTTCCACTGAGGTCTAGCATCTCATCACTCAGCGCTTCCTCGGCCAGTGTGTTTGGTGGCTAGCAGCGGTGCTCAGCAGCTGTGCCGAAACCTAAGCTAAGCAAGGTGGCAGATGTGGTATCTGTGTTAGACACACCAGCGTATCAGCCTCATCAGTGCTGATGCTGCGGACTCGCATCAGTGGTTTCTTGAGCTGAAGAAAAACCTGGTTCTTGTTCTTAGGTAAATATAAGAACCCTTCTGTTTCAGAGCAGCGTGCGCTCGTGTGGACATGGTGTGTGCCAGAACAGACCCTTTCGAGAGCTCCACAAGATTTTTTAACCTCTTTCTTTCAGCTGCAAGACCAAAAAGAAAAGAAAGGTTTCTGCTAATGGGAAGCAACAGAGGAGAGCAGAGGTATATCTGGGAATTGTAGCACATGCTGCTCTGACCTTGCCAGGAGAGGAAATGCATTTACCCTCTGCTTTCACCAGCTGGTCTGTAATTTGCCTGTAGTTATCCTCCCCATTTCTGCATTTTATAGAATCATGGAACGGTTCATGTTGGAAGGGACCTTAAAGCTCATCCACGTCCAACCCCTGCCACGGGCGGGCGGAGACAACATCACGCTAGAGCAGCTTGCTCCAAGCCCCTGTGTCCCACCTGGCCTTGAACACTGCCAGGGATGGGGCAGCCACAGCCTCTCTGGGCACCCTGTGCCAGCGCCTCAGCATCCTCGCAGGGAAGAGCTTCCGACTGAGAGCTCGTCTCAGTCCCCCCTCTGTCAGGTTAAAGCCATTCCCCTTTGGCCTATCCCTACGGGCCCTTGTCCAAAGAGCCCCTCTCCAGGTTTCTTGTAGCCCCTTTAGGCACTGGAGCTGCTCTAAGGTCTCCCCTTAAGGAGTCTTCTCTTCTCCAGGCTGAACAAGCCCATCTCTCTCTGCCTGGCTCCACATCCACATCCCTCTTGAGTTGGGACTCAAGATCTGGATGCAGGACTTTGTTTCCTCTTACGCTGGCATGCATGCGGAGTGACACTTTAACAGCTGGACAGATCTAGATCCTCCCGTAGAAATACCCGGGGCCAGTAAATCAGAGCAGAAGCACATCCTCTGCTTGATCAAGGAAGAGGTTGTTTTGTTCAACTTGTTTACGTGCTTAATTCAAGAAGTTTTTTCCCTTCCAGTCAATTACATTCGTGGGATCGAAAACGTTGTCACAGGAAATCTCAGCTTGATTTGCCTTCCTGGGTTGAGATCATTGCGTTGCTTTTTCCTAAACAGCAATTGCTTTGCTTGCAGGCTGTTTTGCAGCAGCTCTAGGGGAATTCCCACTATTTTTCTAATCGTGCTGTTGGATGTAGTAACGATGCAGGTCCCCGGTTTCCTCTTGACATTTGGGTACTACCAGCAGAGTTTAACGCTCTTGGTGTTGTCTTTGTTGAATTAGTACCCATGCAGTCTCTCCAACCCAATGGGGGTCCACCACAGAACTCACAGTGTGTTGTCCTTGTTTACGATGCCTTCTGTCTAGGCGACGTAGGCGACTTGACAAAGCTTTGCCGTCCTGATCTGCTGGTGTGGGCAGAGACTCGTGGGGCAGTTTCAGGGCTAAGAGCTGATTTTCCTGAGAGGGATCCCAGCTCTGCAGCAGAAGAGCTGCACTGCTGAGGAGAAGGCGAGGGCTGGAGGGAGGACCAGGAACTGCAGGTCAGCCCCGTTATTTTTCTGTAATGAGGGGGGTAAAGGACTGGCACAGGTTGCCCGGAGAGGTGGTGGGTGCACCATCCCTGGAGACACTCAAGGCCAGGCTGGATGTGGTTCTGAGCACCCTGATCTAGTTGAAGATGTCCCTGCTCATTGCAGGGGAGGCTGGACTGGAAGACCTTTAAAGGTTCCTTCCAACCAAAACCGTTCTGTGATCCTATGGTTAGAACCCCAGGGAATGCAGGCCTTTCCCTACAGCTGCTGGGGGTCTCTTCAAAACCCCAAAGCCACAGTTATCCTTCTTTCTTACGGAAGGGCTGCTCGTCCTCGCACTCTTTGGTGTGTCCGGTGGGACTGTGCCCTTGCTGAAGCTCCTCTTTGGTACCTTGAGCTAAAGTGCTTTGCTGCCACGAGGTTAAATTCATCTGGGGGAACATATTTTAATGCAGCCAGGGAGGGGGAAACTGGCTTATTTGAAATGCTGAGCATGTCTGTTCAGCATGTGGTTCACAGTAAACGTTTGCTACCGCCAGTACCAGTACCAACGCGAGTAACACCAAGCTCTGGGCATATTCACTGTTATTTCAGCGTGTTTGACCTGGTCACTTACCAGCGTAGCAAGTATCGCATCTTGAAAGCAAAGCTCCTCTGGTGCAGCTCATGGACCCCTGAGCCCAGCAGGAGGCCTGAGGCTGCTTTTCCCTTTACCGACAAGAACAGTGGCACTTGAACCACAGCAGGATGTAGAGCTTTCGTGTGCATAACCCCAAATGTATCTACCTTTCCTAGCCTGCCAGGCATGAGGCGTTAGTGCAAGTTTCTAGTTCACTAAGGGGTATTACCTGGTAAACGTTTGACAGTGACAAGACATCAGCTGTACCATAGCGATGGGGGGGCTTACAGACGAGAACGCACACAGCCTGTTCCACGGATGGGCTTTCCCGGCAGCCCCGGGCCCCACTCTCAGGGACAGAGATGTGTATTTAGCCCCTGATCTCAAGAGGATGCCATGACGGGGCGGTGCCTGCAGGCAGACAGCACATTTCCGAGGGACCCCTCTCTACCGCTGCCTTTGCGGCAGCCTGGTGATCACAGAGCCGTGCAGGTGATGCATGCTGCCCAGCACGCAGAGTGCTGCTGAGCCCAGCCGTGCAGCGGCAAGGTCCTTGGATGCTGCAGTGAAGCACGGCAAAGTGGCACGGGAGGAAGAGGTGAGGCCACCGGGGACGTGAATGGAAAACTCTGTAATCGCTACTTGGCGCGCACCCAGCAAGCGCGTCGGGAACGTGCCTCTGCCTTCCGTGCACAGGGCAGCGTCCCCTCCTGTTCGGTGCCTGCTGCCAGAGCTTATCTGCTCTGTTGGTGGCATTCGTGTGGCTGCACAGGTGACACCGATGGGTGGCTGTAACGGATCTCTGCTCGGCTGCTTGCGCTAGAGAAAGGATTCCCTCTGTGCAGCTGCCTCTCACAGCTTGATGACTGCTGCAGGGGCTCAGAACTCCGTGATAGACAAGACTCTGTATATTTAAAGATTCCTGCTTTTAATGAAACTAAATAGTTGTCCTGAAAAAATAAAGATGTTACCAGGCCAGGAGCACGTTTCTTCTGTCTTGTCTTCCCTAATACTCTCTTACAGTCTCTTCCCTTCCTGTCTCTTGTACTCTTTTCTCCTATATTCCCTTAGTCTCTTCCATTTTCTTCCAGTCTCTTCCCTTCCCTTCTCGTTCTGTTTTCTTAGATTCCTTTATATTCTCTTTCCATATATTCTCTTAGTCTTTTCTAATCTCTGTTCTCTTCTACTCCCTTCTCTTCTGTCCCTTTGCATGTTCTTATATTCCCTTCTCTTTACTCTCTTCTATTGTCCTATATTCTCTTAGTCTCTTCTAGTCCCTTCCCTTATGTTCTCTAATATTCTCTTCTGTTCCCTTCTCTTTTCTCTTCCCTTACGCTCTCTTCCCTTATCTTAGACTCTCTTGCAGTCTCTCATCATACGTTCCTTTCTCTTATATTCCCTTCCCTTCTGCTCTCTGAGAGTCTCTTCCCTCTTTTATATTCTCTTCCCTTTTTTTATAGTCCTACATTTTCTTATTTTCTCTTCTATTGTCTTACCCTGTATAGTGTTTTCGCTTACTCCCGTCTCTCTTCTATATTTGCTTACATATTCTTCGCTTAGATTCCCTTCTACTTTATTTGCTTGTATACTCTTACAGTCTCTTCCGTTTCTTAGATTCTCTAAATTTCTCTTCCCTTTTCCTGTATGCTCTTCAGTTTTTCTCTCTTGGCTTCTCTTAGGTTCTCTTCTCTACTCTTCTAGTCTTAGATTCTCTTCTATTCCGTGATATTCTCTCCCCTGTATTGTCTTCTTAGATGCTCTTCAATTCTCTAATCTTACGATGTTAGATTCTGTTAGATCTCTTATGTTCCCTGTTATTCTTTTCCCCTAGATGCTCTTCTCTAGTAATCTCTTAGATTCTCTTCCCTTCTGTTCTCTTCCCCGCATTCAATTGTACCCTTACCTTCTCTTGCATTAGATCGCCTCAGAACCTCTGCTCTTGTGTTCACTCTCCTGGAGGAAGGGAGGGAAAGAAAGGAGGAAGGGAAGGAAAAAGGAAGGATTGAAGGAAGGAGGGAAAGAAGGAGCCATTTATGGCCATTTCTGTCCCATTTTTTCCCATTTCTTACCAGTTTAAGCTATTTTTTGGCTATTTCTAACCCATTTAAAAGCTTTTTTTCCCATTTCTAATTTGGCCCATTTGGCCAATTTCTAACCCAATTTTGGCCATTTCTAACCATTTTTTGACCATTTCTAACCTAGTTTAAGCCATTTTTGGTAATTTCTAACCCATTTTAAGCCATTTTGGCTTTTTGTTTTTTTTTTTTTTTTTTTACACATTTTTCCCTTTTTTAGCCTATTTTAATGTGTTTTTGGGTTTTGGTTTTTTTTTTTTTTTTTGTATTTCTAAACTGCTTTTGGCCATTTCCAACCCATTTTTTGCCAAATTGTAAGCCATTTTTTACCCGTCTTTGGCTATTTCTAGCGCATTTATGCCCACTTCTAAACCGTTGTAAGCTTTTATTTGCTATTTCTAAACTCTTTTTGCCGCTTCTGACCTGATTTTGTCCACTTCTATCCCATTTAAAGCCTTTTTTTCTAATTTCCACCTCTTTTTGGCCCATTTCTAACTCAGTTTAACCCACTTTTTTCTTTTTCTAACCCATTTTTGCCCATTTGTTCCCAGTTTTAAGCCATTTTTGACCATTTCTAACCCATTTTTGGCCACTTGCAACCCGATTCATGCTAATTTTAGCCGTTTGTAACCCCTTTATGTCCAGTTCTAATCTGTTTTAAGCCATTTTGGCCATTTCTAAACTTTTTTTTCTTCATTTCTAACCCAATTTTTGGCACTTGAAGCACATTTTTGCCCATTTCTTATCCGTTTGAAGCCATTTTTTTTTTTTCTGTTTCTAAGCCATTTCCCCCATTTCTAACCTATTTTAAGCCATTTTCGTCTATTTCTGAACAATTTATGGCCAATTCTATCCCATTTTTGGCCCATTTATTACCAGTTTTAAGCCATTTTTGGATATTTCTAACCCATCTTTCCCATTTGTAACCCGTTTGAAGCTTTTTTTTTTTTGGCTGTTTCTGAACAATTTATGGCCATTTCTGTCCCTTATTTGCCCACTTCTAACCCGTTTTAAGCCATTTTTTCCCATTTCTAAACGGTTTTTACCCACTTCTTAATTGTTTTAATCCATTTTGGGCCATTTCCATACCTTCTTTGGACATTTGTAACGTGTTTTAAACCGTTTTGTTTTCCTTTTCTAACCCATTTTTGCCCGTTTAGGTACGGGACGCCTAGAAGAAAGAAAGTGACTTTGGTACCGAAAAGACCGCGTGTGCTGCCACCACGTGTCCAAACCTCGGTACTGCGGGGGGGGGGAATGGCGTGGCGCAGGACACGGCTCGCTGCTGCCATCACGTGCCCAAGAGGAGGTACTGCAGTTAATGGACCTTGGGGGGGGCGCAAAGAGGTGGCTCAGTGCAACGCTAGCTGCTGCCATCCTGTGGTCGAAACTCGGTACTGCAGGGGAGGAGCCGCAGAGCGGCAAGGAGAACCGATTTCAGGCAACCCGCGGGCGCCATTGGCCAAGGAACCAATCACAGTGAGCGCTGTGGGGGGGCGGTGGGCGATGGGCGGATAGGCGGGACTAAGAGTGACTGACGGGCGCTCTAGCCAATGAGCGCTGTGGGGGGGCGGCGTGAAAAATACCCGGATGAAGGCGGGACTAAGAGTGACTGACGGGCGCTCTAGCCAATGAGCGCTGTGGGGGGGCGGTGGGAAAATAAAGCGGAAGCTAGGCGGGTCTAAGAGTGACTGACGGGCGCTCTAGCCAATCAGCGCAGTGGGGGGGCGGCTTGAAAAATACCCGGATGAAGGCGGGACTAAGAGTGACTGACGGGCGCTCTAGCCAATGAGCGCTGTGGGGGGGCGGTTTTAAAAAGAACCCGGATGAAGGCGGGACTAAGAGTGACTGACGGGCGCTCTAGCCAATGGGCGCTGTGGGGGGGCGGCGGGAAAAATACCCGGATGAAGGCGGGACTAAGAGTGACTGACGGGCGCTTCAGCCAATGAGAGCTGTGGGGGGGCGGTGGGAAAATAAAGCGGAAGCTAGGCGGGTCTAAGAGTGACTGACGGGCGCTCTAGCCAATGAGCGCAGTGGGGGGGCGGCGGGAAAAATACCCGGATGAAGGCGGGACTAAGAGTGACTGACGGGCGCTCTAGCCAATGAGCGCTGTGGGGGGGCGGTTTAAAAAGAACCCGGATGAAGGCGGGACTAAGAGTGACTGACGGGCGCTCTAGCCAATGAGAGCTGTGGGGGGGCGGCTTGAAAAATACCCGGATGAAGGCGGGACTAAGAGTGACTGACGGGCGCTTTAGCCAATCAGTGCAGTGGGAGGGGCGGCTTGAAAAATACCCGGATGAAGGCGGGACTAAGAGTGACTGACGGGCGCTCAAGCCAATGAGCGCTGTGGGGGGGCGGTGGGAAAATAAAGCGGAAGCTAGGCGGGTCTAAGAGTGACTGACGGGCGCTCTAGCCAATGAGAGCTGTGGGGGGCGGCTTGAAAAATACCCGGATGAAGGCGGGACTAAGAGTGACTGACGGGCGATCTAGCCAATGAGCGCTGTGGGGGGCGGCGGGAAAAATACCCGGATGAAGGCGGGACTAAGAGTGACTGACGGGCGCTCTAGCCAATGAGCGCTGTGGGGGGGCGCTGGGAAAATAAAGCGGAAGCTAGGCGGGACTAAGAGTGACTGACGGGCGCTCTAGCCAATCAGCGCAGTGGGGGGGCGGCTTGAAAAATACCCGGATGAAGGCGGGACTAAGAGTGACTGACGGGCGCTTTAGCCAATCAGCGCTGTGGGGGGGCGGCTTGAAAAATACCCGGATGAAGGCGGGACTAAGAGTGACTGACGGGCGCTCTAGCCAATGAGCGCTGTGGGGGGGCGGCGGGAAAAATACCCGGCTGAAGGCGGGACTAAGCGTGACTGACGGGCGCTCTAGCCAATGAGCGCTGTGGGGGGCGGTGGGAAAATAAAGCGGAAGCTAGGCGGGTCTAAGAGTGACTGACGGGCGCTCTAGCCAATGAGCGCAGAGGGGGGGCGGCATGAAAAATACCCGGATGAAGGCGGGACTAAGAGTGACTGACGGGCGCTCTAGCCAATCAGCGCAGTGGGGGGGGCGGCTTAAAAAATACCCGGATGAAGGCGGGACTAAGAGTGACTGACGGGCGATCTAGCCAATGAGCGCTGTGGGGGGGCGGTGGGAAAATAAAGAGGAAGCTAGGCGGGTCTAAGAGTGACTGACGGGCGCTCTAGCCAATCAGCGCTGTGGAGGGGCGGTGGGAAAATAAAGCGGAAGCTAGGCGGGTCTAAGAGTGACTGACGGGCGCTTTAGCCAATCAGCGCTGTGGGGGGGCGGCGGGAAAAATACCCGGATGAAGGCGGGACTAAGAGTGACTGACGGGCGCTTTAGCCAATCAGCGCAGTGGGGGGGCGGCATGAAAAATACCCGGATGAAGGCGGGACTAAGAGTGACTGACGGGCGCTTTAGCCAATCAGCGCTGTGGGGGGGCGGTGGGAAAATAAAGCGGAAGCTAGGCGGGTCTAAGAGTGACTGACGGGCGCTCTAGCCAATCAGCGCTGTGGGGGGGCGGTGGGAAAATAAAGCGGAAGCTAGGCGGGTCTAAGAGTGACTGACGGGCGCTCTAGCCAATCAGCGCAGTGGGGGGCGGCGGGAAAAATACCCGGATGAAGGCGGGACTAAGAGTGACTGACGGGCGCTCTAGCCAATCAGCGCAGTGGGGGGGGGCGGCTTGAAAAATACCCGGATGAAGGCGGGACTAAGAGTGACTGACGGGCGCTTTAGCCAATCAGCGCAGTGGGGGGGCGGCATGAAAAATACCCGGATGAAGGCGGGACTAAGAGTGACTGACGGGCGCTTTAGCCAATCAGCGCAGTGGGGGGGCGGCTTGAAAAATACCCGGATGAAGGCGGGACTAAGAGTGACTGACGGGCGCTCCAGCCAATCAGCGCAGTGGGGGGGCGGCTTGAAAAATACCCGGATGAAGGCGGGACTAAGAGTGACTGACGGGCGCTCTAGCCAATGAGCGCTGTGGGGGGGCGGCGGGAAAAATACCCGGATGAAGGCGGGACTAAGCGTGACTGACGGGCGCTCTAGCCAATGAGCGCTGTGGGGGGGCGGTGGGAAAATAAAGCGGAAGCTAGGCGGGTCTAAGAGTGACTGACGGGCGCTCTAGCCAATCAGCGCAGTGGGGGGGCGGCAAGAAAAATACCCGGATGAAGGCGGGACTAAGAGTGACTGACGGGCGCTTTAGCCAATCAGCGCAGTGGGGGGGCGGCATGAAAAATACCCGGATGAAGGCGGGACTAAGAGTGACTGACGGGCTCTTTAGCCAATCAGCGCTGTGGGGGGGCGGTGGGAAAATAAAGCGGAAGCTAGGCGGGTCTAAGAGTGACTGACGGGCGCTCTAGCCAATCAGCGCTGTGGGGGGGCGGTGGGAAAATAAAGCGGAAGCTAGGCGGGTCTAAGAGTGACTGACGGGCGCTCTAGCCAATCAGCGCTGTGGGGGGACGGCGGGAAAAATACCCGGATGAAGGCGGGACTAAGAGTGACTGACGGGCGCTCTAGCCAATGAGAGCTGTGGGGGGGCGGCTTGAAAAATACCCGGATGAAGGCGGGACTAAGAGTGACTGACGGGCGCTCTAGCCAATGAGCGTTGTGGGGGGGCTGCGTGAAAAATACCCGGATGAAGGCGGGACTAAGAGTGACTGACGGGCGCTCTAGCCAATGGGCGCTGTGGGGGGGCGGTGGGAAAATAAAGCGGAAGCTAGGCGGGTCTAAGAGTGACTGACGGGCGGTCTAGCCAATCAGCGCTGTGGGGGGGTGGTGGGAAAATAAAGCGGAAGCTAGGCGGGTCTAAGAGTGACTGACGGGCGCTCTAGCCAATCAGCGCAGTGGGGGGGCGGCTTGAAAAATACCCGGATGAAGGCGGGACTAAGAGTGACTGACGGGCGCTCTAGCCAATGAGCGCTGTGGGGGGCGGTTTAAAAAGAACCCGGATGAAGGCGGGACTAAGAGTGACTGACGGGCGCTCTAGCCAATGGGCGCTGTGGGGGGGCGGCGGGAAAAATACCCGGATGAAGGCGGGACTAAGAGTGACTGACGGGTGCTTCAGCCAATGAGAGCTGTGGGGGGGCGGTGGAAATAAAGCGGAAGCTAGGCGGGTCTAAGAGTGACTGACGGGCGCTCTAGCCAATGAGCGCAGTGGGGGGGCGGCCTGAAAAATACCCGGATGAAGGCGGGACTAAGAGTGACTGACGGGCGCTCTAGCCAATGAGCGCTGTGGGGGGGCGGTTTAAAAAGAACCCGGATGAAGGCGGGACTAAGAGTGACTGACGGGCGCTCTAGCCAATGGGCGCTGTGGGGGGGCGGCGGGAAAAATACCCGGATGAAGGCGGGACTAAGAGTGACTGACGGGTGCTTCAGCCAATGAGAGCTGTGGGGGGGCGGTGGGAAAATAAAGCGGAAGCTAGGCGGGTCTAAGAGTGACTGACGGGCGCTCTAGCCAATGAGCGCAGTGGGGGGGCGGCCTGAAAAATACCCGGATGAAGGCGGGACTAAGAGTGACTGACGGGCGCTCTAGCCAATGAGCGCTGTGGGGGGGCGGTTTAAAAAGAACCCGGATGAAGGCGGGACTAAGAGTGACTGACGGGCGCTCTAGCCAATGAGAGCTGTGGGGGGGCGGCTTGAAAAATACCCGGATGAAGGCGGGACTAAGAGTGACTGACGGGCGCTTTAGCCAATCAGCGCAGTGGGGGGGCGGCTTGAAAATACCCGGATGAAGGCGGGACTAAGAGTGACTGACGGGCGCTCAAGCCAATGAGCGCTGTGGGGGGCGGTGGGAAAATAAAGCGGAAGCTAGGCGGGTCTAAGAGTGACTGACGGGCGCTCTAGCCAATCAGCGCTGTGGGGGGGCGGGCGAAAATACCCGGATGAAGGCGGGACTAAGAGTGACTGACGGGCGCTCTAGCCAATGAGCGCTGTGGGGGGGCGGCGTGAAAAATACCCGGATGAAGGCGGGACTAAGAGTGACTGACGGGCGCTTTAGCCAATCAGCGCAGTGGGGGGGCGGCTTGAAAAATACCCGGATGAAGGCGGGACTAAGAGTGACTGACGGGCGCTCTAGCCAATCAGCGCAGTGGGGGGCGGCTTGAAAAATACCCGGATGAAGGCGGGACTAAGAGTGACTGACGGGCGCTCTAGCCAATGAGCGCTGTGGGGGGGCGGCGGGAAAAATACCCGGATGAAGGCGGGACTAAGCGTGACTGACGGGCGCTCTAGCCAATGAGCGCTGTGGGGGGGCGGTGGGAAAATAAAGCGGAAGCTAGGCGGGTCTAAGAGTGACTGACGGGCGCTCTAGCCAATCAGCGCAGTGGGGGGCGGTGGGAAAAATACCCGGATGAAGGCGGGACTAAGAGTGACTGACGGGCGCTCTAGCCAATCAGCGCTGTGGAGGGGCGGTGGGAAAATAAAGCGGAAGCTAGGCGGGTCTAAGAGTGACTGACGGGCGCTCTAGCCAATGAGCGCAGTGGGGGGGCGGCGGGAAAAATACCCGGATGAAG
This sequence comes from Pezoporus flaviventris, assembly GCF_033815535.1. Lineage (NCBI taxonomy): Eukaryota > Metazoa > Chordata > Aves > Psittaciformes > Psittacidae > Pezoporus > Pezoporus flaviventris. The sequence continues at coordinate 8,639 of NW_026892786.1, read as the reverse complement.
GCGGGACTAAGAGTGACTGACGGGCGCTCTAGCCAATGAGCGCTGTGGGGGGGCGGTTTAAAAAAGAACCCGGATGAAGGCGGGACTAAGAGTGACTGACGGGCGCTCTAGCCAATGAGAGCTGTGGGGGGGCGGCTTGAAAAATACCCGGATGAAGGCGGGACTAAGAGTGACTGACGGGCGCTTTAGCCAATCAGCGCAGTGGGGGGGCGGCTTGAAAAATACCCGGATGAAGGCGGGACTAAGAGTGACTGACGGGCGCTCTAGCCAATCAGCGCTGTGGGGGGGCGGTGGGAAAATAAAGCGGAAGCTAGGCGGGTCTAAGAGTGACTGACGGGCGCTCTAGCCAATCAGCGCTGTGGGGGGGCGGTGGGAAAATAAAGCGGAAGCTAGGCGGGTCTAAGAGTGACTGACGCGCGCTCTAGCCAATCAGCGCAGTGGGGGGGCGGCGTGAAAAATACCCGGATGAAGGCGGGACTAAGAGTGACTGACGGGCGCCACACCGCCCCCCACAGCGCCCATTGGTTAGAGCGCCCGTCAGTCACTCTTAGTCCCGCCTTCATCCGGGTATTTTTCCCGCCGCCCCCCCACAGCGCCCATTGGCTAGAGCGCCCGTCAGTCACTCTTAGTCCCTCCTTCATCCGGGTATTTTTCCCGCCGCCCCCCCCCACAGCGCCCATTGGCTAGAGCGCCCGTCAGACACTCTTAGTCCCGCCTTCATCCGGGTATTTTTTACGCCGCCCCCCCACAGCGCCCATTGGCTAGAGCGCCCGTCAGTCACTCTTAGTCCCGCCTTCAGCCGGGTATTTTTCACGCCGCCCCCCCACAGCGCCCATTGGCTAGAGCGCCCGTCAGTCACTCTTAGTCCCGCCTTCATCCGGGTAATTTTCACGCCGCCCCCCACAGCGCCCATTGGCTAGAGCGCCCGTCAGTCACTCTTAGTCCCGCCTTCATCCGGGTAATTTTCACGCCGCCCCCCCACAGCGCCCATTGGCTAGAGCGCCCGTCAGTCACTCTTAGTCCCGCCTTCATCCGGGTAATTTTCACGCCGCCCCCCCACAGCGCCCATTGGCTGAAGCGCCCGTCAGTCACTCTTAGTCCCGCCTTCATCCGGGTATTTTTCCCGCCGCCCCCCCACAGCGCTGAATGGCTAAAGCGCCCGTCAGTCACTCTTAGTCCCGCCTTCATCCGGGTATTTTTCCCGCCGCCCCCCCACTGCGCTCATTGGCTAGAGCGCCCGTCAGTCACTCTTAGACCCGCCTAGCTTCCGCTTTATTTTCCCACCGCCCCCCCACAGCGCCCATTGGCTAGAGCGCCCGTCAGTCACTCTTAGACCCGCCTAGCTTCCGCTTTATTTTCCCACCGCCCCCCCACAGCGCTGATTGGCTAGAGCGCCCGTCAGTCACTCTTAGTCCCGCCTTCATCCGGGTATTTTTTACGCCGCCCCCCCACAGCGCTGATTGGCTAGAGCGCCCGTCAGTCACTCTTAGACCCGCCTAGCTTCCGCTTTATTTTCCCACCGCCCCCCCACAGCGCTCATTGGCTAGATCGCCCGTCAGTCACTCTTAGTCCCGCCTTCATCCGGGTATTTTTCAAGCCGCCCCCCCCACAGCTCTCATTGGCTAGATCGCCCGTCAGTCACTCTTAGTCCCGCCTTCATCCGGGTATTTTTCCCGCCGTCCCCCCACAGCGCTGATTGGCTAGAGCGCCCGTCAGTCACTCTTAGACCCGCCTAGCTTCCGCTTTATTTTCCCACCGCCCCCCCACAGCGCTGATTGGCTAGAGCGCCCGTCAGTCACTCTTAGTCCCGCCTTCATCCGGGTATTTTTCCCGCCGCCCCCCCACAGCGCTGATTGGCTAGAGCGCCCGTCAGTCACTCTTAGACCCGCCTAGCTTCCGCTTTATTTTCCCACCGCCCCCCCACAGCGCTCATTGGCTAGATCGCCCGTCAGTCACTCTTAGTCCCGCCTTCATCCGGGTATTTTTCAAGCCGCCCCCCCACAGCTCTCATTGGCTAGAGCGCCCGTCAGTCACTCTTAGTCCCGCCTTCATCCGGGTATTTTTCCCGCCGCCCCCCCACAGCTCTCATTGGCTAGAGCGCCCGTCAGTCACTCTTAGTCCCGCCTTCATCCGGGTATTTTTCCCGCCGTCCCCCCACAGCGCTGATTGGCTAGAGCGCCCGTCAGTCACTCTTAGACCCGCCTAGCTTCCGCTTTATTTTCCCACCGCCCCCCCACAGCGCCCATTGGCTAGAGCGCCCGTCAGTCACTCTTAGACCCGCCTAGCTTCCGCTTTATTTTCCCACCGCCCCCCCCACAGCGCTGATTGGCTAAAGCGCCCGTCAGTCACTCTTAGTCCCGCCTTCATCCGGGTATTTTTCATGCCGCCCCCCCACTGCGCTGATTGGCTAAAGCGCCCGTCAGTCACTCTTAGTCCCGCCTTCATCCGGGTATTTTTCAAGCCGCCCCCCCACTGCGCTGATTGGCTAGAGCGCCCGTCAGTCACTCTTAGTCCCGCCTTCATCCGGGTATTTTTCATGCCGCCCCCCCACTGCGCTGATTGGCTAAAGCGCCCGTCAGTCACTCTTAGTCCCGCCTTCATCCGGGTATTTTTCCCGCCGCCCCCCCACTGCGCTGATTGGCTAGAGCGCCCGTCAGTCACTCTTAGACCCGCCTAGCTTCCGCTTTATTTTCCCACCGCCCCTCCACAGCGCTGATTGGCTAGAGCGCCCGTCAGTCACTCTTAGTCCCGCCTTCATCCGGGTATTTTTCCCGCCGCCCCCCCACAGCGCTCATTGGCTAGAGCGCCCGTCAGTCACTCTTAGACCCGCCTAGCTTCCGCTTTATTTTCCCACCGCCCCCCCACAGCGCTGATTGGCTAGAGCGCCCGTCAGTCACTCTTAGTCCCGCCTTCATCCGGGTATTTTTCAAGCCGCCCCCCCCACTGCGCTGATTGGCTAAAGCGCCCGTCAGTCACTCTTAGTCCCGCCTTCATCCGGGTATTTTTCAAGCCGCCCCCCCACAGCTCTCATTGGCTAGAGCGCCCGTCAGTCACTCTTAGACCCGCCTAGCTTCCGCTTTATTTTCCCACCGCCCCCCCACAGCGCTGATTGGCTAGAGCGCCCGTCAGTCACTCTTAGTCCCGCCTTCATCCGGGTATTTTTCCCGCCGCCCCCCCACTGCGCTCATTGGCTAGAGCGCCCGTCAGTCACTCTTAGACCCGCCTAGCTTCCGCTTTATTTTCCCACCGCCCCCCACAGCTCTCATTGGCTGAAGCGCCCGTCAGTCACTCTTAGTCCCGCCTTCATCCGGGTATTTTTCCCGCCGCCCCCCCACAGCGCCCATTGGCTAGAGCGCCCGTCAGTCACTCTTAGTCCCGCCTTCATCCGGGTATTTTTCATGCCGCCCCCCCACTGCGCTGATTGGCTAAAGCGCCCGTCAGTCACTCTTAGTCCCGCCTTCATCCGGGTATTTTTCCCGCCGCCCCCCCCACTGCGCTGATTGGCTAGAGCGCCCGTCAGTCACTCTTAGACCCGCCTAGCTTCCGCTTTATTTTCCCACCGCCCCTCCACAGCGCTGATTGGCTAGAGCGCCCGTCAGTCACTCTTAGTCCCGCCTTCATCCGGGTATTTTTCCCGCCGCCCCCCCACAGCGCTGATTGGCTAGAGCGCCCGTCAGTCACTCTTAGACCCGCCTAGCTTCCGCTTTATTTTCCCACCGCCCCCCCACAGCGCTCATTGGCTAGATCGCCCGTCAGTCACTCTTAGTCCCGCCTTCATCCGGGTATTTTTCAAGCCGCCCCCCCCCACAGCTCTCATTAGCTAGAGCGCCCGTCAGTCACTCTTAGTCCCGCCTTCATCCGGGTATTTTTCCCGCCGCCCCCCCCACAGCTCTCATTGGCTAGAGCGCCCGTCAGTCACTCTTAGTCCCGCCTTCATCCGGGTATTTTTCCCGCCGTCCCCCCACAGCGCTGATTGGCTAGAGCGCCCGTCAGTCACTCTTAGACCCGCCTAGCTTCCGCTTTATTTTCCCACCGCCCCCCCACAGCGCCCATTGGCTAGAGCGCCCGTCAGTCACTCTTAGACCCGCCTAGCTTCCGCTTTATTTTCCACCGCCCCCCCCACAGCGCTGATTGGCTAAAGCGCCCGTCAGTCACTCTTAGTCCCGCCTTCATCCGGGTATTTTTCATGCCGCCCCCCCACTGCGCTGATTGGCTAAAGCGCCCGTCAGTCACTCTTAGTCCCGCCTTCATCCGGGTATTTTTCCCGCCGCCCCCCCACTGCGCTGATTGGCTAGAGCGCCCGTCAGTCACTCTTAGACCCGCCTAGCTTCCGCTTTATTTTCCCACCGCCCCTCCACAGCGCTGATTGGCTAGAGCGCCCGTCAGTCACTCTTAGTCCCGCCTTCATCCGGGTATTTTTCCCGCCGCCCCCCCACAGCGCTCATTGGCTAGAGCGCCCGTCAGTCACTCTTAGACCCGCCTAGCTTCCGCTTTATTTTCCCACCGCCCCCCACAGCGCTGATTGGCTAGAGCGCCCGTCAGTCACTCTTAGTCCCGCCTTCATCCGGGTATTTTTCAAGCCGCCCCCCCACTGCGCTGATTGGCTAAAGCGCCCGTCAGTCACTCTTAGTCCCGCCTTCATCCGGGTATTTTTCAAGCCGCCCCCCCACAGCTCTCATTGGCTAGAGCGCCCGTCAGTCACTCTTAGACCCGCCTAGCTTCCGCTTTATTTTCCCACCGCCCCCCCACAGCGCTGATTGGCTAGAGCGCCCGTCAGTCACTCTTAGTCCCGCCTTCATCCGGGTATTTTTCCCGCCGCCCCCCCACTGCGCTCATTGGCTAGAGCGCCCGTCAGTCACTCTTAGACCCGCCTAGCTTCCGCTTTATTTTCCCACCGCCCCCCCACAGCTCTCATTGGCTGAAGCGCCCGTCAGTCACTCTTAGTCCCGCCTTCATCCGGGTATTTTTCCCGCCGCCCCCCCACAGCGCCCATTGGCTAGAGCGCCCGTCAGTCACTCTTAGTCCCGCCTTCATCCGGGTATTTTTCATGCCGCCCCCCCACTGCGCTGATTGGCTAAAGCGCCCGTCAGTCACTCTTAGTCCCGCCTTCATCCGGGTATTTTTCCCGCCGCCCCCCCACTGCGCTGATTGGCTAGAGCGCCCGTCAGTCACTCTTAGACCCGCCTAGCTTCCGCTTTATTTTCCCACCGCCCCTCCACAGCGCTGATTGGCTAGAGCGCCCGTCAGTCACTCTTAGTCCCGCCTTCATCCGGGTATTTTTCCCGCCGCCCCCCCACAGCGCTGATTGGCTAGAGCGCCCGTCAGTCACTCTTAGACCCGCCTAGCTTCCGCTTTATTTCCCACCGCCCCCCCACAGCGCTCATTGGCTAGATCGCCCGTCAGTCACTCTTAGTCCCGCCTTCATCCGGGTATTTTTCAAGCCGCCCCCCCCCACAGCTCTCATTAGCTAGAGCGCCCGTCAGTCACTCTTAGTCCCGCCTTCATCCGGGTATTTTTCCCGCCGCCCCCCACAGCTCTCATTGGCTAGAGCGCCCGTCAGTCACTCTTAGTCCCGCCTTCATCCGGGTATTTTTCCCGCCGTCCCCCCACAGCGCTGATTGGCTAGAGCGCCCGTCAGTCACTCTTAGACCCGCCTAGCTTCCGCTTTATTTTCCCACCGCCCCCCCACAGCGCCCATTGGCTAGAGCGCCCGTCAGTCACTCTTAGACCCGCCTAGCTTCCGCTTTATTTTCCCACCGCCCCCCCCACAGCGCTGATTGGCTAAAGCGCCCGTCAGTCACTCTTAGTCCCGCCTTCATCCGGGTATTTTTCATGCCGCCCCCCACTGCGCTGATTGGCTAAAGCGCCCGTCAGTCACTCTTAGTCCCGCCTTCATCCGGGTATTTTTCCCGCCGCCCCCCACTGCGCTGATTGGCTAGAGCGCCCGTCAGTCACTCTTAGACCCGCCTAGCTTCCGCTTTATTTTCCCACCGCCCCTCCACAGCGCTGATTGGCTAGAGCGCCCGTCAGTCACTCTTAGTCCCGCCTTCATCCGGGTATTTTTCCCGCCGCCCCCCCCACAGCGCTCATTGGCTAGAGCGCCCGTCAGTCACTCTTAGACCCGCCTAGCTTCCGCTTTATTTCCCACCGCCCCCCCACAGCGCTGATTGGCTAGAGCGCCCGTCAGTCACTCTTAGTCCCGCCTTCATCCGGGTATTTTTCAAGCCGCCCCCCCCACTGCGCTGATTGGCTAAAGCGCCCGTCAGTCACTCTTAGTCCCGCCTTCATCCGGGTATTTTTCAAGCCGCCCCCCCACAGCTCTCATTGGCTAGAGCGCCCGTCAGTCACTCTTAGACCCGCCTAGCTTCCGCTTTATTTTCCCACCGCCCCCCCACAGCGCTGATTGGCTAGAGCGCCCGTCAGTCACTCTTAGTCCCGCCTTCATCCGGGTATTTTTCCCGCCGCCCCCCCACTGCGCTCATTGGCTAGAGCGCCCGTCAGTCACTCTTAGACCCGCCTAGCTTCCGCTTTATTTTCCCACCGCCCCCCCACAGCTCTCATTGGCTGAAGCGCCCGTCAGTCACTCTTAGTCCCGCCTTCATCCGGGTATTTTTCCCGCCGCCCCCCCACAGCGCCCATTGGCTAGAGCGCCCGTCAGTCACTCTTAGTCCCGCCTTCATCCGGGTATTTTTCATGCCGCCCCCCACTGCGCTGATTGGCTAAAGCGCCCGTCAGTCACTCTTAGTCCCGCCTTCATCCGGGTATTTTTCCCGCCGCCCCCCCACTGCGCTGATTGGCTAGAGCGCCCGTCAGTCACTCTTAGACCCGCCTAGCTTCCGCTTTATTTTCCCACCGCCCCTCCACAGCGCTGATTGGCTAGAGCGCCCGTCAGTCACTCTTAGTCCCGCCTTCATCCGGGTATTTTTCCCGCCGCCCCCCCACAGCGCTGATTGGCTAGAGCGCCCGTCAGTCACTCTTAGACCCGCCTAGCTTCCGCTTTATTTTCCCACCGCCCCCCCACAGCGCTCATTGGCTAGATCGCCCGTCAGTCACTCTTAGTCCCGCCTTCATCCGGGTATTTTTCAAGCCGCCCCCCCACAGCTCTCATTAGCTAGAGCGCCCGTCAGTCACTCTTAGTCCCGCCTTCATCCGGGTATTTTCCCGCCGCCCCCCCACAGCTCTCATTGGCTAGAGCGCCCGTCAGTCACTCTTAGTCCCGCCTTCATCCGGGTATTTTTCCCGCCGTCCCCCCACAGCGCTGATTGGCTAGAGCGCCCGTCAGTCACTCTTAGACCCGCCTAGCTTCCGCTTTATTTTCCCACCGCCCCCCCACAGCGCCCATTGGCTAGAGCGCCCGTCAGTCACTCTTAGACCCGCCTAGCTTCCGCTTTATTTTCCCACCGCCCCCCCACAGCGCTGATTGGCTAAAGCGCCCGTCAGTCACTCTTAGTCCCGCCTTCATCCGGGTATTTTTCATGCCGCCCCCCCACTGCGCTGATTGGCTAAAGCGCCCGTCAGTCACTCTTAGTCCCGCCTTCATCCGGGTATTTTCCCGCCGCCCCCCCACTGCGCTGATTGGCTAGAGCGCCCGTCAGTCACTCTTAGACCCGCCTAGCTTCCGCTTTATTTTCCCACCGCCCCTCCACAGCGCTGATTGGCTAGAGCGCCCGTCAGTCACTCTTAGTCCCGCCTTCATCCGGGTATTTTTCCCGCCGCCCCCCCACAGCGCTCATTGGCTAGAGCGCCCGTCAGTCACTCTTAGACCCGCCTAGCTTCCGCTTTATTTTCCCACCGCCCCCCCACAGCGCTGATTGGCTAGAGCGCCCGTCAGTCACTCTTAGTCCCGCCTTCATCCGGGTATTTTTCAAGCCGCCCCCCCCACTGCGCTGATTGGCTAAAGCGCCCGTCAGTCACTCTTAGTCCCGCCTTCATCCGGGTATTTTTCAAGCCGCCCCCCCACAGCTCTCATTGGCTAGAGCGCCCGTCAGTCACTCTTAGACCCGCCTAGCTTCCGCTTTATTTTCCCACCGCCCCCCCACAGCGCTGATTGGCTAGAGCGCCCGTCAGTCACTCTTAGTCCCCGCCTTCATCCGGGTATTTTTCCCGCCGCCCCCCCACTGCGCTCATTGGCTAGAGCGCCCGTCAGTCACTCTTAGACCCGCCTAGCTTCCGCTTTATTTTCCCACCGCCCCCCCACAGCTCTCATTGGCTGAAGCGCCCGTCAGTCACTCCTTAGTCCCGCCTTCATCCGGGTATTTTTTCCCGCCGCCCCCCCACAGCGCCCATTGGCTAGAGCGCCCGTCAGTCACTCTTAGTCCCGCCTTCATCCGGGTATTTTTCATGCCGCCCCCCCCACTGCGCTGATTGGCTAAAGCGCCCGTCAGTCACTCTTAGTCCCGCCTTCATCCGGGTATTTTTCCCGCCGCCCCCCCACTGCGCTGATTGGCTAGAGCGCCCGTCAGTCACTCTTAGACCCGCCTAGCTTCCGCTTTATTTTCCCACCGCCCCTCCACAGCGCTGATTGGCTAGAGCGCCCGTCAGTCACTCTTAGTCCCGCCTTCATCCGGGTATTTTTCCCGCCGCCCCCCCACAGCGCTGATTGGCTAGAGCGCCCGTCAGTCACTCTTAGACCCGCCTAA